>NW_010110948.1:13093-14069 GCF_000699245.1 Pterocles gutturalis
CCAACCTGCCCCATGTCAGACCTCTGCCCACCTCCTCTGGCAGCTCCATCCCCAGCCATCCCTCCTGCCTCGTGCCCGGGCTCTTACCTGCGGGCAGGACTCCACAACAGCCCCAGCATCTCCTCGGCTGCTCCTCCTGGTGCCAAGCACCCACATCTGCTCCTCCTCCAGCTCTTTCCTTCATGGGGCTTCCACAGGTCAGGGCTGGCCACCAAACCCCTGCAGTGCCCCACCGTAGCCCCGATGTTCTGGAAGCAGTATTTCTACCTCTTCCTGCTCTCCAAACCTCCACAACTGCTCTGTGCTGAGTCCTGAGACCATGCCCTCGCCGCTGAGCTCCCACTGCCCCGCAGAATTGTCTCCCCCACAGGTGAGTCCCCCATCAGCAGACAGTATAACCCACAAGAGGTAAAGCAAGCGGAGAAACACCCCCAAATCCCAGTGGGCTTTTGGGCTGACCCCACAATGAGCGATGTTTGGCCAGATCATGGGCAAAATGTTTCGGCACGCTGTGTTACACCACCCTAGGGAACTGCGAGCGGGCGCATCCCTGCCATGGGTATCTCCTTTTCTTCAAGGAGATACACGGGATGTGGGCAGCGTCTACGGCTCACAGGGGGATCGATTTCCCACTCTAACGCGACCGCAGTGCTGACAGAGAATGGGAGCTGTGTGCGGTCCGCACGCTGCCCGGCAGTGCCCAAAGCCCCGTGCCCCCGGTGCTGGGGGGTTCCAGGCGGCTGCGGCTGAGCACAGAGCTCTTCGTGACTGTAGCTCCACGATGATCGCATGCCGGAAGAACGTTGCACAGATGACTTCACGAAACAAAATTAAGAGTCATACATAAGAAAGGACATTGCCACCGCTCTGGCGCAATTAGGAGCCATCATCATCAAGTACAGGAAATTGGCACATCTGCTTTTTCAGGCTGTTGGCCCAACAGTGGCTCGTGCATGCTGTCAGGAGTCCTGCCGCA
>NW_010110948.1:14100-19936 GCF_000699245.1 Pterocles gutturalis
TAGCCCTGCAAAGCTGTCTTTGTGTAAATATTTACATGATTTCCCCCAAACAGTGGTATAAGCAGTTGTTTACTCATTTATCCTCCCAATTATTACTTTCTCTTTCTCTCCTAGGCCTAGAAAGAAAAATCTGACTTCACAGCATAATGTTCTCTTCCTCCTTTCCTGCCCAAAGAAGTCAGGCTAGGCAGATAAAACATTAATGACGTTTTAAGCAGTATAACCCAAAATAGAACACAAGTTCCATTTCTGTTTGGATGCGGGCCGGGAGGGTTTTGATCCTTCTCACCTTAGCACCAATGATAAAACTCGCAAACTGGGTGGCTGCAGGATCAAGACCTGTTTTGTACCTGCTTATGCTTCCCCCCCCCCCCCCCAAAAAAATACACCTACTCCCAGAAGTGCTGGCCTTTTCATGGGATGCACTGCTCTTCAGGGAGAGCTCCTGCCTGCTTCATTCCCCCGTCTCCTCCTATTGTGCCGTTGTTTCCCAAGAAGACCAAAAAGGGTCACTACAGCTCTAGAGTTGTGCTAAAATCCCAGCCCAAGCTATCCCTCAGCGCTGCTCTGAGCCAGCAGCGGCTCCCGGGGCAGAGCAGGACTTTGATGGTTTCTATCATACTTGTTTTACTCTCCTGGACCAAGATGGATTTATTTTTATTCGTGATGGTTTGCACCAGGACAGCACACCCTTCCTCCTTTGTTTTCCTTCCCTCTGCTCACCTGAGCATAGTGGAAACAAGCAGTTCTGTGCCCCTCACAGGGAACGAGCCAGCAGATAACCACACCAAAAAACGAGGGAGCTTTCTCCACCTTTGCCTACACCAGGAATAAGTGCCAATTATTATCCCTGGCTCTTCTGGGCAACTAAGGGTCCAGGGTGCACATCCCAGTGACATCACTCTGTATTCTCCCATTTATAGTTCCTCTCATCCAACCTATTGCTAATATAGAGGTTTTCTAGTTTCTGGAGATGAGAGGGTTATTTTCCCTGTGTTTTTGTGTGTATTTTTAGTGGGTATCACAAATTGTTTAATGATACTGGAAAGGAATGACTATTCAGGAATTCTGAGCTTGCATAATTCCCAGATTTGTCCGCGCAGATATTTTCCAGCTGGATGATACTTGCAACACCACGCTAACACGAGTTCCTGTGTTCCTTAACGCTATCCTTTTTATTTATTCATTTATACACTAATTTACAGAACGAGCACAGACCACTAGGCTACATCTGTAAAGGGGAAAAAGGATTTGTATTGCTAATCCTCCAGGAGGCAGCTCCTCAGCGGCTGCTGCATATTGTATAACTCCTGGAGTCACACTGGTTTCTCCTTCCTTTTGCAAAGCATGAGACGTCCATGTGGTGTTTACATCCTGTGATGGGAGAAGAAAAATATTTTCCTATGAGCTGCCTTGAGTCAAATTCTGTTTTAAGCTGGAACGGCTCAAGGGTTCATTCACATCAGCGTCACCCCTTCATACAGCGTCTCGAAGGGCTCGCTGGTGCCTGCCTCCGCGTTCCCAGCACTGTCGGTTTGGAGCACGACAGCGGCGTGCTGTGCTCTCAGCAGCACCGCTGGGGCTGGGGAAAGGACCAGGGCGCCTGCAGCTCCCCCGCTTCACTCTGCTCCTCTAGCATGGGGCAGAATGATAAATCCGGACCTTAATATTTAATTAATCAGATCTCCAGCCGCACACATGCACACAAGTCTAATTCTTCCCAGATGACATTTTGGCAATGGTGGAGCATCCTGCAGAAAGCAGTGAGTCTTGCTGCTGCTGTACAGAGGTATACTCCACCAGCATTTAACGAGGAACAAAGACTTCCCAGCCCTTTGCAGTCGATAGAAAAGGCAGCCTCTGCGGTCATCGACCCACTGTTCGACTTTGGCTGAGCCCAGTGATCCTGCCTCCTCCTGCTGGGGTCACCTCACCACAGCCATGGGTACTTCCCACCACCGAGCACCACCTTCCTGCTGCAGCATTGACACAGGTCCCAGGGCAGGGCCAGGCTTGCAGCCAGGTTACACTGGAGTTGCAGGTCGACTGTTCACTCCAAATGCTTCTGAAATATGCCGAGTTGGGTTTGGCACACGTGCAGTTTGCCTAAGGTCTTCCCAACCAGTCTGGGCCAAAAAGGAGGCGTGAGTGGGCGGATCTTCAGGGACAACATGTGGGGAAATAATCTGCAAGTGCTGAAGAAAAAGAAAGGAGTTGCATAATCCCAAATGAGTTCTAAACTGTACTGTTTACTAGCTGGCAGTAAACTTATGTTCATCTGTGCATCAGTCTTCCACGTGAAAAGTTCTGCGTTATTTTTAAGCTGTCTTTAACAGTTCTGTTTTAAACCACCACGGATTCCCCTGCTCTAGAATAACTAACACTGTCCCTTCATTGTCTGTGTTTGCTGCATGTGAAAGAAATTTGTCCTCGGAAGAAGGACAAATACTCTTTTTCTGCCTTGTGTATCTGTCACAGCCAAAATATGACTCCTTGTATCAGGTGGGAAACGCCAAACCCCAAAAAACCACCACCTGAGTAGTTGTTCTCCATTCATTTATCCAAGCACACGAATACAGCGTAACCTCGCTGCCAGAGCAAAACCTGGCTGCCACGGATCCCCAGCTGGCAGGGGCAGCTTGTTCCAAAAACAGTTGGTTGCACGCACTGGAAGCAAGATTTCCAACAGCTGGATAACATGGCACGTGCTCCCAGGCGAGGCGAGTGCTCCTGGGGCTCGGGGCTGGCGCATGCAGCTCTGGTGGCCGAAGCCGAAAGCCTGCTCTGCCGTATCACGCGTCTCTGCAGATGCAGGGAGCGGCCGGTGCTGTGCAGTGTTTCTGAGGTGGGGTGCGGCTCGGCACAGCACAGGCTCCTCGTCCTCGTTCCTCCATGTTCCGTGCATCCGCAGGGACTGTAAAATCCTGCGTACTTACCCTTTAGCCTCGCTGGCTCAAAGACATTAGGAACTTCATGAGCCAGATCTTCGGCTGCCATAAATCACTGCTGGTCCATGGACTTCTGTGAAATTTCCAACTTGCATCACAGCGAGGCTTGGCTGTGCGTCCCATCGGCACGGAGAAGGCATTCCGACATGGACGTGTCGAGTCAGAGCACTGTGCCCGCAGGAAACCATCCAAAGCCAGCAGGAAACGGGATGAAATGAGAGATCTGCAGCAGGCCACCTTCGACTACAGTTTTCCCAGCTCCTCTGGAAGAGGCTTCAGGTCCTTCCTGGAGCAGGCGACATGTCCAATTCACCTCCACGGCCTGTGAGAGCCACATGATCCTTGTTAGGTCATTGTCTCAGTTAAAACCAGTTCTGTCATGTTGTGGAGACAAACCTTTCCATCACCGGTAGACTGAGATTTGCAGATGCGGTACAGGGCAGCACTGAATTCCAAGTGTGTGTAATTTTGTGTATTTATTTCACATAGTTCATTTTTGTAAAGCTCTTTTCAGTCATGCCATTCCAATTTCCTGACAGAGACACTTCATCTGAGTGTTTTATTTGCGCTGAGAGCAAAATGAAATTATATTGAAAGGAAAAAAAATATTCTAACCTATACATATTCAACATTAAGTTTGTTTGGGGCTTAATCTATGACACATGACTGCTGCACTCCTCAAGTCATTCTTTCTGTAAGAAATAGGACTTGTTTAAAGACCAAGGTTATTCAAAAGTCTGCAGCAGGGAAAACAGAAATTGTGCATTTCATCTGACAGCAGCAGGACTGTTGTGGCCCCATTTAACACGAAAATACTTGAAAATTCCACGTGGAGTCCTGTCGTTCCAACAAGCAATTCAGCATGGGAAAGCTGTCTGTTAGAAGTGACGAGGAGAAGATGGATGTTAGAGACACCAACTCTGCCAGCTTACCGCTGGCGCGACTGACGCGGGATTCTTCTTCTGATATTTTTTCACGCACAAACAAGAAAGATGTTGACTGAGAGATGGAGGCTCTACAAGGATAACAAATATCAGTCCCCCACACTGCGTATTTCTCTCACCTATCCGTGACGCTCAAGCTGTCTGGACTCTCCTGAGCAGTATCCCAGCCTTTACACCCGCAGGAAAACAGACATCCCGTTACGGGTGCTTGCAGTAAGCCATGCTTTTCCAATAGCCACATCACTTCAGTTCTTGCCAGAGAGAAATACAAACAATGTGATTCTCCTTTGGACTTTTAATCTGTAACTCTTCCTGGACCAAAGACACACTTTGTTCACCACCTGGTACAAACCAGTACCTGCTGTAAGACATCGTTTAGTGTCTGGAGCACTATCTGTGCTGCTGGGAAATTTACATGCTTATTATATAAATCCTAAGAGGATTAAAATAAAATTAGATCATAAATAAAATGATATAAAATCATATAAACAATTTCCACAATCTCACCTGTATCCCCTGTGCCTACAGCGCTCTGGAGCTGTGTCCCGCAACGCCCACGCCAGAACCATTTCTCGCAGGGAGGTTTCGGAAGCACCCGTACCTCTGTGTAACGCCAACAGGACAGGGAACAGTCATCACATGAAAAACAGACAACAGAGCAGCGATGGTTGAAAGGGAAATGTAAATAAGATGGTCAGCCTAAGAAATTAGGTATTTACTCTGAGGAAAATAAAAAGAGCATCTTGGGAACAAATGGTAGGGTTCCAGGTAATATCCTCTCCACAGCCCCATAAAACATTAATTTAATAAAAGCCACAAGGCCATGACAGCTTACTGCCAGTCACCCACTCAGCCTGACTCATGAATCACTCCTTTGGCAGGTGATGGGGGAAATCAGTAATTTCTGGGGGATTTTTGTCTTGGTAAATTACTCACCCTCTGATCAGTTTCATCGCAAGCCAGAACTGTCAGATTCGGAGGGAAACTTTTTTTTTTGTCATAAGGCACAGGGCACCTCCAAACCATGTTTTATTTTTGTGCAGTTGGACAGCCTCATTGACTCATTGCTCCTGTCACTGATATTATCATGGGAGGCAGGCTTTTCAGAGCTCCAGCATGTTATTTTGCTAGTAAAATGCAACTTAACACTTTATGAGATAGAATCCTGAGTCTGGTGCTAATTTGAAGTCTCCCGAGGTCTCTGGTGCCCAAGAGCCCTGCGTCCTGAGCTGCCATGCATCATAACATTGAACACAGTTCCCTGTAAATTAAACCTGCTCGAAGGAGATGCCATTAAAACAAAGCGCTGGGCACATAAATGGTGAAAAACAGAATAACCGATTTTATTTCAAGTGCTCTGAATTGCTTGTCACATAGCTCGTGTGGCGAAAACTCCAGAAGGGAAACAAAGAAATAGAGGCTAGACATTTATTTTTAACTTACAAGATTATTTTGGTTTATGCAGCTTGTCACACGATTAGGATTTTTCTTCACAGAAAATTCACGCATCTTCTTAGCCTTCAGACAATAATTTAAGATTATTAAGCATGTTCGAACTTCCTGTGAAAATCTGAAACCACAGACGGAAAAATCTGAAAGACAGAATTCTTGCAGCGTAAAGCGACGCTTTCTGCAGTGCCTCGTGTTCCCTGCGAAGGATCCAGCTCATGCTTCAAACCAAATGCCTGCTCTATATTTAGCTTTGCGAGGCCTATTGCAGATCGGCCCACGTTGGGGGTCACCACGTGCGAGGCCCCGAGCAACAGTTGGGACCCGTCGCGGCTGGTTCCCAACGCAGAGAAGGGGCTGGACCGGGACCCAGCAGCTCCAGGGGGCTGCTGCTGCCTTCAGAAACGTCCAACGCCCAGCACCCCGGCCAAGAACCCCGAGACGAACCCTCACAAACTGAGGAATTGATTTAAAAAAAACCAAACCAACAACCAA
>NW_010110949.1:0-24065 GCF_000699245.1 Pterocles gutturalis
CCCTCTGTCCCAGCACAAACCAGGACAGGGGGCTGACTGGTCTGGGTGCAGCTCGGTGCCACTTGGGCTGTGTCTGGAGGAGCTCTCAAATGGTACCACAGAGCTGCACTGTGCCCTCCTGCCTCAGAGGAGCAGATTGGGGTCGAGCCTGGCAGGTAAAGGTCTCCCCTGGATGGAAATCAGTCAGGGGAGAGTACAGTGTATAGCTGTCGACCTCCTAACATCACTGCGGCTGCCTGCTGAAATCAGGCACATCCCCGTCCCACCAAAAGATTTCCTCTCCCTAGGGATGACAAAGGACAGGACACGCTGCAGACAGACTGCTAGGAAAAAACACCCAGAAGACGAGTCTGTGCTGAAGGGAAACTGCAGAAATTTGGCTTCCTAGTGCCCTGGAGAGTGAGCTGCACGTTACCCAGAGCTGCTGTTAACGCTGCTTTCCCTTGCTACCCTTCCTAACACAGAACCAGCCCTGAACGAGGATCCAGGAGGGAACGAGGGCGATGGCTTACTGACATGGAGTTACCCACCAGTCTGCTGCACAGCTGTTGGGGAAGTCAGTGCACAGCAAATATCGAGAGTAATAATGTTCGGCAGTGGAAGGTAATCAAGGAAACTGATCTAGTTATAATCGGCCCCAGCAAGCAGAGTTCAGCTTCTGGAGGTGTTCTGCAGGTCAGAATGAACTGGCTCATCAAGCAAGATCTTCCAGACCTCAGGCAGCCACTGAAATAGCATTACTACTGTTTTTAAAAGGTAACAAATGCCTTGCACAGCCTTATTTAAGAGAGAAAGGCTGTTAACAGAACCAGATGGCACACGAAGGTTGCTCAGCAGGTAATCCTATGTCCGCTCCTTGGGGCATCTTCCCTTCGCTCTGAATAAAACTCTGAGCCCTGGATTCCCCTTCCCATGGTGTAGAAGACGCAAGGCAAGATGTATTAGGCACTCAACCTGTGTCCTGAGCCAGCTCCAAGTGTAGTGTCCCCACAATGTTGGCCTGTTACCCCAACTTCCTCCAGCACATCGGGGAGGGATCTGCCTCTACAAACAGTCTGGAATCAAACAAGGGGCAGAGGAGGAGGTTGAAGAAGACAAAAAGACAAATGGCTCAGCGGGAACGCGCTGGTAAGAACATGGACTCTTTTTAGGAGCTTTCAGGCATGCTGCGAAAGTAGGAGAACATGGAGAAACGGGCTTAAAACCAGGGTTTTTGTGAGTGATAAAGGAGTGTGCTGGTGTTGCACCCATCTAGCTCTTCGCTCCCTGCTGTGCGCAAAGAGCGGGTCACGGCAACTCCCCAGGAAACAGCACGCTGACACGTGGCGTTACCCTTACCAGAAGGGCTCTTGCTTGGGCTCGTGTTGGCAGGAGAACTGGGCCAAACACCACTTACTTTCTCCATCAAGATCAAACAAATCCTCTGTTGCTGTTTGTCTCCCCAAAGAAAACCCCCATTGTCCAGCACAGACAGAACCCAACATATGTTCTTTAACTTGCCTAAAAAATAGCACGCTGACACGTGGCGTTACCCTTACCAGAAGGGCTCTTGCTTGGGCTCGTGTTGGCAGGAGAACTGGGCCAAACACCACTTACTTTCTCCATCAAGATCAAACAAATCCTCTGTTGCTGTTTGTCTCCCCAAAGAAAACCCCCATTGTCCAGCACAGACAGAACCCAACATATGTTCTTTAACTTGCCTAAAAAATGGATTTACAAGAGCAAAAGTTGCTGCAAGGTAAAAGCCTGGACATCAGGCCACCTTCTGACCCACGACACTGCTGTGACCAAGAGCAGCCTCTGTTCTCTGGGAAAACTACTTTGGGATGCGGAGGAATGCACCAGTAACAGCCTCCAAGAGATGGTTCTTCTGCACCATTCCTCCCACGAGCTAGAGGAAGACCTCGGGAGAGGCAACAGATTCTCCTACGGAGCTGGAAGGCCATGCATCCACCATAGGACTGGAAGTACAGTCACCATATGACCAAGATGTCACCGTTGTGTCTTCTGACCAGCGTTAATTATATAAATGAGGCAGCAAACCCCCTCCCTGCTTCAGCTCATTGCTGTAACACATCCAGAACAGGTCGATCGCCAGGGCTGTGCCTGTACTGAGACAAACCTTTCAAAGTCTTGGTCTGCATTTTCCTGGCAAGATTCTCTCATTATTTTCCTTGCAGGATTCCTTAAACCCACCTGGTTGGACTCGGATTTGTTGGCAGAGCCATCAGGATAGACATTCAGTATGGAAAGGAAGGAAAAGCAGCCTGCTGCCATCCACCCAGCAAACACCCCCAGGCCAGTGCTCCGCTTGACCTCCCTTCTCCTTCAGGCTCAAGGAACACCAGAGGGTTTGAGTCCATCCAGAAGAAAATGAGCTCCCAAGGATTACTACAAAATGCAGAACAAATGAGGACGAGGGGAAGGACTGCCAGAAAAGTTCAAGGAGTTTTCAACACTTCTGATCAGGTCAGTCATAGGGAAAGGTTTGGGTCTGGCTAGGTTGGAAGGGCACAAACTACTGCTGCAATTTTTTTTTTTTTCAAAAAATCTGAAGGACATTCCTGTAAATGGCGAGGAAAGTCCCACCAGGCAAACCCAGTCTTTCCACGGTGCATGGAAAAACACGTAAGCAAAGACTCAGGTTATGATTTCACAGGCCAAGGTCTGTTTCACACACAGAATAAAGGCACTATGGACACACAAGGGTGCAAACAAAACCAGACCAGCAGCCTGCAGGCAAAGCTGCCAGGGGATCAGCACACCCACTTTTTGGGGTACAGTTGGCACAAAGGCACAAGCCAAGCCACTGCTGTGTACGAGCACCGAGC
The DNA here is from genome assembly GCF_000699245.1 of Pterocles gutturalis. Taxonomy (NCBI): domain Eukaryota; kingdom Metazoa; phylum Chordata; class Aves; order Pterocliformes; family Pteroclidae; genus Pterocles; species Pterocles gutturalis. The sequence continues at coordinate 2,832 of NW_010110949.1, forward strand.
ATCTTCCCCTGCATGGTCTCCAGGCAGCGCGTGTGGTCCTGGCATTGCCCAACACCCAGGGAGGTGCACGCTGCAGAACTGACGCTTTCTGCCTTAAAATGATGCTCCACCTGCCCTCAGTCCCATTACTGCTTTCCCACTCAGCCTGCCTCCGCGGTTACTCACACTTTAGCTCTTCCATCCTATTATTGCATTAAGTCTTTCAATCTGATTACCTTGTTTGGAGTTAAATTTAAACCTGATTAACTGCATAAACAATGATTTTTACCAGTCCGAGCCCAAACACAGGAGAAAGGAGGTTGAAAGCCCCACGGGGCAATTCCTCTTTCTGCAGTGAGTGCACTGCCCATCCTTTTGTCTTGTCCTATAGCCCGTAATAACCATCTGTGTGCTGTAGCCTGGCGCAGTCATAACCAGGCTTGACGGCTAGCCAACGTCTTGACTTTGCTTTGACATTTAATTGCCTAGAAATGCAAATTGTACTGCATGCTCCAGTTCTGAGCAGCACCCACCGAGGCACTAAGGCAAAGGAATACACCCCATCTCTGCGATTCGGTGCACTCACTGGGGCTGGCAGGAGAATAACAGTGCCTTCCTAAAAAACACCAAAGGAGGGGATTGTCCCCCTCTGCTCCGCTCTGGTGAGACCCCCCCAGGGGTGCTGCACCCAGCTCTAGGGTCCTCAGCTCAGGACAGACACGGAGCTGCTGGAGCGGGGCCAGAGGAGCCACGGAGATGGTCAGAGGCTGGAGCAGCTCCCGTGCGAGGACAGGCTGAGAGAGTTGGGGGTGTGCAGCCTGGAGAAGAGAAGGCTCTGGGGAGACCTTCCAGCACCTCCCAGTGCTGAAAGGGGGCTACAGGAGAGATGGGGGGGCTCTGGATCAGGGGGTGCAGGGACAGGACGAGGGGGAATGGTTTGAAGCTGAAAGAGGAGAGATTGAGATGAGATGTGAGGAAGAAATGTTTTCCTGTGCGGGGGGTGAGGCAGTGGCCCAGGTTGCCCAGAGAAGCTGTGGATGCCCCATCCCTGGAGGGGTTCAAGGCCAGGCTGGATGAGGCTTTGGGCAACCTGGGCTGGTGGGAGGTGTCCCTGCCCAGGGCAGGGGGTGGCACTGGATGATCTTTAAGGTCCCTTCCAACCCAAACCGTTCTGTGATTCTGTGATAACTCAGCACCAGCACTGGTGACCACAAAGACCCACCAAAGCCCAGTGAAACCACCTTCCTACTGAACATGGTCCTAATACAGCATCCAGGAGTCCTGGAGTCCAAGCCCTGCTCTACCACAGGTGACCAGTGGGATGCTGGGCAAGTCCACTTCTCCCGTCTCCTCCCAGTGTAGACCAGAAAGCTCTGGGGCAGTTGGGTGGGTGGGCACCCAGTCTAAGGAAGTCTCACGCACTTCATACAAAGGTGAAAGCACAACTGCCAGCCACCACCAGCACACAGCCTGACACCACACACACCATGCAGCCATAATGCCCTCGCGGCTCTGTGTCCTGTCAGTCCTGGCCAGCATCTCCCCGGCCATCTGAACCAAGCCGGCAATGCACCGTGGCTTTCAGAAGTCCCCATCCGGTGCCTTAGCAGCAGCTCCTCATTTCACAGCAGCTTCTCATTTCACAGCCCTTTGCCTCTTTGGCTGCTGACCAAAACTGGGATTTTACAGAACATCAGCGAGCACTTGTGGACGTAGCTGAAGGGAGGTGTTCAAAGGCACAGATGGGAGATGGCATCTTATTCCCTTTGGCTATCAACACACAGGCCTTCCCTTCAACGGGAGGAGGCACGTGTAACCCCCCAGCATCTCCACCAAGGGGGGCTGCATCCTGGCCTTGCAGACAACCCATCTGCTGGCATTTCCTAACAAATCCTGGATGCCACAGCTTCTGAGGATGGGCTGGTGTACCCAAAAGCTCATCTGCCTTTCCCAACTAAATTAGCACAATAAATGGTATCTGCTCTCCCACTTTCCTACCTGGGGCACCTCCAAAGCCCTACATAACTACAAGACTGTTGCTCTCCTGTGTACGTTCCTTCTGGCTATTTGCTCTCCACCATCTGCCTCTGCAGAAAGCACTCTGGTATGTGCTGAAGTGAAACAGCGCCGGCACTGAAGGACTGCAGCCCATGGTTGGTCCCTTCCATCACTGTCCAAACCTAACATTCTCAGCCTCAGGTCATCTTTCCCAATTTGATACTCCCTAGTGGGACACCGGCTAAGAGCTGTTGAAGGAGATGCTATTAGCACTTACTCTGGCCATTGCCTATGTGTCAAAACTCCCAATCACAAAGCCTGCTCTGGGAGAAGGGTAAATTTAACTCCATTTCCACCGCTACAATTTAAACGCTGAACTTTTTGCTGCGTTAATGGAAATACAAAGCCTGCAACAGCCCGCTATAGGAGAGACAGGGGGGCTCTGGATCAGGGGGTGCAGTGACAGGACGAGGGGGAACGGTTTGAAGCTGAAAGAGGGGAGATTGAGATGAGATCTGAGGAAGAAAAGTTTTCCTGTGCGGGGGGTGAGGCAGTGGCCCAGGTTGCCCAGGGAAGCTGTGGATGCCCCATCCCTGGAGGGGTTCAAGGCCAGGCTGGATGAGGCTTTGGGCAACCTGGGCTAGTGGGAGGTGTCCCTGCCCATGGCAGGGGGTGGCACTGGATGGGCTTTAAGACCCCTTCCAACACAAACCGTTCTGTGATTCTATGATTTAAATATGTTGAAGTACGCCAGAGTGGACATCACCTTAGCTCACTCGGCTGCAAGGTGCAACTGCTCAGGAGCTGTTTCACCGCCGCAGCTGAGCCCCTGCACAGCCGGGCAGCTCTCCTGGAGACACAGAGGGGGCACAAACAGCCTGTCTGACGTGCCCAGCCCGTTTGTGCTCTGCAGAGCCAGTACCAACGCTGGGAGAGCTCTGCATTGCTAGCAGCCATTGGCAGACAATACTTCACTTGCAACAGAACATCAGCAAATTATTACTAATTTTAGGCTTTCTGCTTTTAATAAGATCCCTGGCATCACACAGCCGCAGTGGGAGCAGGAGGGGGGAAATAAAATGAAGATGCACACTGATCAATTGGCCTTTCTGCTTCATTCCTTCCCTCTCCAACAGGATGGGAAACTGGTCTCTGGAGACCACCAGTGATTCTGGATGTTTGCTTTCAGCCGTGAGCCTCTTGCAGACTCCAGCCAGCACAGGTGACATACACAGAGCTCTTGGCAGTACCAAAGCTCTTCTCATGCTGGGGAAGTTGCAGGGATCGCAGGTCTGGCATCACTTCTTGTGTCTCTTCAAAGAAGCAGAGGCCAGCAGGACTTGCTCCAGGCTGAGCTTACAAGAGAAACCATCTCCTTCAGTTCCTGCTGCTGCTTCTGGGCAGAAGGCTGGACTTGAGCTTTCTGAGGGCCCTCCTAATCTGAAGTTTACTATGACCTAAGCTAAATGACTGAAAAAAGAGCTTTTGCTGGCTGTGGACATCCCTCCCTGAGCAGACGTGCTCAAGCTGGACATTGCTGTGGGGGCAATGCAGTTCCAGGCTCTTCAGCAGAGCAAGGCCACTGCCAAACCCCTCAGGCTTCCTGTAGTCCTACCTCTGCGTATGCGATTTCTCCAAAAGGAATTCCTCTTTTCCCTCTGGGCAGAGAGGAGAGGCTCTGCAGGCACGCACTGCACTCCTGCTCATTTAATCCAATGAGTGTTGCCACTGCTGTGGCTAGAGAAGGGTTCTTTCTGCTCTCCAAGGAGAAAACCAAGGGCAGGTGCAACAGAGATCAAAGGGCAGGTCCAAGGACCAGAATTTCTTATTTTCTTTGAAGCACCACTTTAGAAATACTTCCCATCACCATGGATACCAGAGCACTGGGAACACAACACTCACCACAGCAGCAGCAGAGATGCTCGGGCGGCTGCTGCCAGGAAAGCACTTACAGCAGAGCGAGGAAGCTCAGATCTCACCTCAAGGGCAGTAAAAACACAGTCAATCCAGCCTTTCTGCTCCCTTAACTCCTACAGTAAATCCAGCCTTTCTGCTCTGTTAACTCCTACAGTAAATCCAACCTTTCTCCTCTGTTAACTCCTACAGTAAATCCAACCTTTCTCCTCTGTTAACTCCTTCCTCCAGGCACTGGAGTCCAAGTCCCTACATCTCATCCAAGTTTCCCAAGTTGGAAAGAGTTGGATTTGGGATTACTCTCAAAATGTGATAACAACCAGATTGCATTTGGTGCTGCAAATACCCCAGAAGCCAGTGTGGACTAGAGAGATTTCAAAACACAGAGGGAACGGGACTTAGAGGGAAGGACAGAGATGGGAAAGTATCTCATTCCCAGACTAAGGATAACCAAAAGTCCTGCTTCAGACAAGGAGACGACCATGTGTGCGCTAGATGCTCTGTCCCCATGTTGGATGTGCACAGGGGACAGTGTGCAGACCCCTGGTCTTCCTCCACCTGGGTGCTGGAGGTGGCCTCATGCAAACAAGCTCGGCAGCACTGCAAAGCCCATGCTTCTTAGTAGCCATTTGCTCCTAGCAGCAAGCCCAGGCTGGTCGGCATGTCTCCAGTGAGCTCAGGACATGCTCCAGTGGCTGCAGCACTCCAGAGTCCATCAAATCAATCCCTTGGGACACCTGATGCGTTTTACCTCTGGGGATGCTGAGCAGCAAGCAGCCCTGGCACCAAGACACACACGTCACCCTGAGGTCCCCAGGTCTCCCTGGCTGCACACAGGATGCCATGGTGAAACCAAGGGAGCAACTCTGCGGGTGTCCCGTTTGCTCAGGAGCACCCAAAGGGTACCGAGAGGCAGAAGATCCAGACCTCTGGTCTCCTCGCTTGCCGGCTTGCAGGCTTATAACCCCTTTCGGAAGCAGGGCAGCGTGGCACAGCACAAGGGAGGACGGAACAAGCAGCTGGTGGAAGTGGTTTAACAGCAGGTCCTCCAGGAAGGAGCCCACCCAGCAAGGTGCCCAGAGCAAATGCAGGAAGGTGGGAATTCAGCACGTGCAAAGATGTAAAACCTCTGAGGATTTCGACTTCCAGCTCCTCTAATGCAATCCAGGAACGAGCTCTTTGGAAACCCCACTCCCTCAAGCTCCAAAGACATGTTTGAAGTGGCCTCTTGAGAGCCCACGCTACGATTTTCAAGGAAAATAAACCCCACAGAGAGGCAGAGAGTGACAAAAGCACTTGAAGGCAGCTTGAGACTAGGAAGGGCGTAGGCAGGGGAGGATGAGAGCCGTTATCAGGAAGGCTAACTGCATGAACTGGATGGATTACGAGAAGATTGTAGCCCCATTAATAAAAAAAGAGGAGGAATAAATCAGAAATTCTGGAAGAGCTGAGATAATGAGAGCCTTTAAAAAAAATTATTCTTTAATAAGAAAGGACGTATGGCTAATTAGGAAGTAATGAAGAACTTGTCAGTGTATCTACAGAGAGCGAGGAGGCGAGGGGGCTCCGCACCCTGAACTGACGGATACCCAAATCGCTGGAGCTGAGCAATACATCTTAGTGCCACGAGGAAAGCAGTTAATGGACTCACTGAATCATTCATGATTATTTATGAAGAAGTGAAGAATCCAGGAAGTGCCAATGGATGTGAGGGGGAAAAAATTCACATTTATTTCAGTAATAGGTTTTGGGTTTTTTTGAGGAAAGAAATGCTCCCAAGACCTTAAAGAAAAACCAGCCTAAAGAGAAAAGGAGCCACACATACAGTAAATACCTTTAAAATCATAGAATCACAGAATCACAGAATGGTCTGAGCTGGAAGGGACCTGAAAGATCATGGAGTTCCACCCCCCTGCCATGGGCAGGGACACCTCCCACTAACCCAGGTTGCCCAAAGCCTCATCCAGCCTGGCCTTGAACCCCTCCAGGGATGGGGCATCCACAGCTTCTCTGGGCAACCTGGGCCACTGCCTCACCCCCCGCACAGGAAAACATTTCTTCCTAATATCTAGAGTCCTTTGCAGCATGGACCCAGCTCCCCTGCGCAAGGACAGGTACCTCTTGGCTGGGCAATGACAGCAGAGAAACTGGGAGAGACGGAGCCCGACAGAGGCAGAACGGAGGAGCGGAGGAATCTGGAAAGGAGGACTAGCAAACACTGTAACTGAGTCCAAAGTCCTGCACGAGACCCTGCGCTCACCAGATGCAGGGTTTCCTCCAGCTGATGATGACACTTTTAAAAATCCAGGTACACCTCACGCTTGTTTCTGTGCTGGCTCTGTCTGATCCAGAGAGGAACAGGAGGCAGTTATGTATCTTGAGCAGCAGCTGTGACCAGCTTCCAGGAGCCTCTACTCCCACCCTGTCCTACGAAAACATGAACAGGTCTAATGTGGGATAAGAAATCGTTTAAACCTTGGTGAACAAACATGGGAATGAGGTACCCAAAGCACTGAGAAGCCCAAAGACCAGATGGGAAGCAGCAGAGAAGGGAGAGAATGAGAGAGGTTTAGTTCACAGAAGGCACATCAAATGGTCGTCTTAAGTTGTAAGCCGCCTTGTAAAGGACCGCACCCAGGATTAGCAGGTGGCGTCTCAAACCTCAGACAAGGCTGTGCAGTATTATCTTCACATATAAAATCCCTTTTAGACCACAAAAGTACAAACATAGTTGGAAGTGATAAATTTGATCTCTTTTACAGAAAATATTTTCTTATTTTTTTTAAAAAAAGGAGTCTCTGGAGCCCTTGTGCATCTGTACTCGACAGGCAGTCAGAGACCCCTCTCGTTTGCAAAATTAGTAAAAGCCCCACTCTTTCCACTTACATGAAGTGGGGTTTTTTTTGAAGTCACTGGTTTAACTTAGGGGGAAAATATCTCTCGCAACATGCCCACTGAGGGTTTGAAACTCTTGGGGGGATAGGTGCTTTGGTAATATTTATGAGCTCAGCTTCAAACCCAGCACGAAGCTTGCTGTAGGGGTACGCAGTGTCTCGAGAGCTCTGTATTCCAGTCTCCAGCTCTGCCCCAATGCCAACAAACTTTAAAGAGAATGGGAGAGGATCTCCCGGGTTCAGAGAGCAAACACACCATGATGTGCTGGCAGGGGCTGGAAGCAGCTTGTTAAAATGCTCTTTGTTCTCCCCGCTGCTGGGCTACGTGGATGAGCAGCAGCAGAAGCGAATCTCAGTTGAGTTTCACTCCTCCTGCTACTTAATTCTGGTCTTACCTCGTCGGTAAGCAAACAGTACGTGCTCAGGACAAGGTGCATCTTCGCAGCAGCCTGTACAAGTAGCAGAGGAGCTTCACAGAGCCCGACAGTGTTCAAAGGTGCTGATTTCATTAGGTACGTTCACGTGGTACAGAAGAGAAAGGTGCAGGGACTCCCACGGGTGTCTGAGCTGGGATGTCCACCCACAAAGGTGGATGAAGAACAGATCGACTCAAGCGGGATTAGCCCACTGCTCTGCCTGAGCTCATTAGCCCTGACTTTAATTAGTTCCCATGCGGTCAGCTTGGCTGTCCCTGCCATGACCCCCTGGTTTCAGAGTCCGTATGCACAGGATGAGCCTGGGTTTGTCCCACAGCTGCCCCAGGGGCTGTCTGTACCACGCAGCCCCGCGCAGACTGGGCAGCACGCAAGCTGAGGATGCCCATCCCTGGAGGGGTTCAAGGCCAGGCTGGATGAGGCTTTGAGCAACCTGGGCTGGTGGGAGGTGTCCCTGCCCATGGCAGAGGGGTGGAAAGAGATGAGCTTTAAGGTCCTTTCCACCCCAAACCATCCTGTGATTCTATGATTCTCACTACAGCTTAAAAGAAATAAAAGGACAAAGACTCTGAACACAAATGTCATAGAAATCCGGGGTTTCTCATAGAACTCTAAAATGTGAAGTTTGGGCTTTTTTCAGTGGCGCATTGCCAGGGAAGGTGGCACGTTACAGAAGTGCCGGGGCCCATTCCTATGTGTTACAGCTTTGATCCTTTAAGATTTTGAGTTACTTAAAGATGTTTCTATTTAAACTTAGACTACAGAAGGGAAAACCAGCTCATTAGCAAAGCCTACCCAGGCCCGTCCTTCCCTTCTTTCTCTCAGACACTGGGAGGGGGCTTGCAGGGCTCCCAGCAAAGCAGCAGCAAAATACACCCGCTGCAAATGCAGCAGCACCAGGAGCAAAGAGCTCTGTGGGCTCCGAACTGTCACAGGAAAGCCACCGAGGAGGCACCTGTGCCACAGCATGAGCCCTTACCAACAGGAATGTATTTTGTGCTGCCAGATGTAACAGCCCTGAAATAAAATCTCCGTTTTGCAAGGGAAATAAATCAGTGCAACTCGAGGGCTTGCTTAAGTGTGCATGTGTGAAGCCCTGCTCGGAGGGGCACAGGGGCAGGTCCTCCCACCCACCACCCTTTGGGGACACCCCATCAGCTCCCCGCACGGACCCCGTCTCTCCCAGACATGGGAGGGCGCAGCCGGCTGACCAAGGCCAGTGGAAACCAGCCACCCGTGGGTGTGCTGGAGGGAGCACATGGAGGACTGTGCAGAGCCAGGGCCAAAATGCTTCTTAGCGGAATAAGAGAACTATCCCCCATCCACTCTGCCTGCCATATTTGCATCCCATCACCTCCGTATCCCTTGTCTAAGGCCAGGGTTGTTCCTGGTATTTAATTACAGACTATACTATCTGCCACTCTGAACACATACATTAAAAATAATCATTGACGCTATCAAGTCTGTCTCAGAATAAATCCTGATGCTTTATTGCAGAGCTGGGCAGTCGTTGAGGCTATTTCCTTTTCAAATATTCACAGTAACGAAGAGGCAGATTAATGTATTTATGCAGATGCAAAATTGTGAACGCAGGAGATTGTTACATAAACTGTTATATAAATTACCTACCAATTGAATATAAATTTTCAGAGTCAAATTCCACCAACCTCAACGGTGGAGTAAATAATTTCCGAGTTACCACGGCTATTCCTGACGGCAGGGACCACTCTGCGCTAATGAAGGAGGTAGAATCTGGGCTTAAATTACACACCCGACACACATTTGTGACATTACTTGTATTCAGAGATCTCTTGGCTCCTTCCAACTGTAACTGCAAATCAACTCGGAGACACCAACCCAAGTAAACTGTCGATTTAAACAAAATGACTGCAATATAATAAATATTGATTTTGTAAATATTTTGCCGAGGTTAAAAGCTTTCCACAGAGATGGTCATTAGGCACATAACTCTGCTCCAGATCCCTGGTAAGCACATTTATTCATAGGTCGTATATCACAGCGGAGGCTTGGGCAGGCTGAATCAGCACAGCTCCCCTGAACTCCACACTGCAGCTCTGGCTCTCGCCAGGTGATGCCATTGGTCCTGTCACCTTCATTAGAATTAATTTAAATCAAATGTATTTTGGGGCACATACAAGTAAAGTGATGTTTCCTTGGGTTCAGGACCCCTGCTGTGATGTGAACTCTTCTGGAATGGCTTAAAACCCGGCAGCTGCATAAATACAAAATCTGCTTGTATGTTTTCATTTTGAACTACACTCCTTTCACTGTTTATAACATACAAGGTGATGAAAAAAAAAATTCACTAGAAGGGAACTGGTCCATGACCAACCTGAAGACAACCTGCCCCATCCCTGGAGGGGTTCAAGGCCAGGCTGGATGAGGCTTTGGGCAACCTGGGCTGGTGGGAGGTGTCCCTGCCCATGGCAGGGGGTGGCACTGGATGGGCTTTAAGGTCCCTTCCAACCCAAACCATCCTGGGATTTTATGAACTCTGAATAAACCACACTCCTTTACAGTCCCAGCCTCGTGATTAAACATGAGCACAACTCGCTTATTTTCTGGTGAGCACCTTTCCTCTCGATCGACGATATGCTTGCTCTTTGCAGTAGGGAATCGCCACCAATTCAATGATAAGACCCCAAGGAGCCCCTTGCAGGATGGGGGGATGATGAAGCCCCCAGATGTGTGCTGTGACACAGAGCCTTCATCGGGTGCTGGGGAGGACCATGGCGGGCAGTTCAGACCACGCGCCATGTGCCAGCCAGGTGCCACATGCTGGAACCGGGCAACCAAACCCCTCCAGTTGTGCAAGGGGATGTAAGTCAATCACTGGGTTTCTGTCAACTCTCATCACGCGCACAGAACGGAGATGGGACAAATCACTGCAGTCGATGGCATTTGATAGCATGATCCTCACAAAGCCTTGGCCATATCTTAAGACTATCAAGTCCTGCACATGTCACCTTTCCAGATCCATCTGGCATCAAACTGCTCAACTGTCACAGAATCACAGAATGGTTTGGGTTGGAAGGGACCTTAAAGCCCATCCAGTGCCACCCCCGGCCATGGGCAGGGACACCTCCCACCAGCCCAGGTTGCCCAAAGCCTCATCCAGCCTGGCCTTGAACCCCTCCAGGGATGGGGCATCCACAGCTTCTCTGGGCAACCTGGGCCACTGCCTCACCCCCCGCAAAGGAAAAAAAAATTCTTCCCAATATCTCAATCCATCCTCTTTCAGTTTATTATCCCTTGTCCTATCACAATAGGTCCTACTAAAAGGTCTGTCCCTCCCCTCCCTTCTGGGGACACAGGCTGGTTTCTAAAACCCAAGACTCTTGAACCTGACATGACTCAGGACAACGGGAACATTTTACAGCTTTATTGAAGCCAGATCCATGGCATATGGCAGGAAGGACTTTTATCCTACCACACACAGCCTGCTGCAGTCATGACATAAATCATTCCCCCAACTTTCCTCTTGATGCATCACAAGATGAACCGAGACACCGAATGCCACGCGCATGTGCTCCTGCAGAAAAAACGATCTCTGCTAATTGCCACAGATGACCTTGCACAATGTCCTCCTCCTGACATTGCCTCTGCCGAGGTGCAAACGATCCCAGGAACTGAAACAGTCCCATAAAAGCGTCCCGCTTTTCCAACTCAGCAGAAGAAACATCATAAATGTGGGCTGTGTTTGGGTTTGAAGTGGGCTGTGTGTTCCCCTCTTTTCTGGAGGAGTCACAGGGAAAGGATCATGCTCAGGGAGGAAGACACTTAAGCTGATGGGTCCACATAGATTTACTCCAGCTGAGGAGCAGGGCAAGAACCTGGGGTAAAAAGCAGCTGCGTAAAAATCTGACCTCGCTACTTCACTTCCAGTCTGAGCACAGGCAGACTTTGCTTCCCAATGCGCCCGCTCTAAGGTGAAGCCTGACCATGCACCTACCAGCACCCAGAGAGCTCCAAACCCCTGGAAATCAACCCTGTGAGGGATGAGCTAAAAGCCAGCCAAAGCACTACAGGAACAGCTCCACCAGCTTTGGCATTTTTCCCCAAGATAACCTACTCATGCAAGCCCCAGGATACCAGCGAGAAGACGTGGCTTGCTGGTTCCTCCTCCTGCTGCATCGCACCGTGCTCTCTCTCGCTATGCACTGAGAACTGCACAATAATTAAACAAAACAGCTTTTGCCCGAGCAGAAATGGCGTTGTTTCAAAACAGAATCCACCTGGACTGGTTTTCACAGCATACCAGAGCCAGCTGACTCGCTCGAATCATAAAATTCACAAAGTTCAATCACAAAGAGGGTTCAAATGAGGTTTCAGTCTCATTAGGTAGAGCTCCTTACACTCCCTCCATTGCTACGGGAAAGAAGTTTATTTCTCCTGAGAGCAGCCAGGAAAAGAGTCAGACTCAGCCCTACTAAACAGCACTCTGCGTTCCCTGGATCCTCCCCAGCTGCTGAAGCACTGCAGCTGCAAGGCGGGGAAGGAGAAGGTAGCTGAGACCGTGGAGTGAGATCCTACCTCCTTCCCCTTCCCTCCTCTCAACTCTCTCCCCTGTGACAGATGCATCCCTCCAGGCACCACGCAACAAGACACATCCCAGCAGCAGAGCAGTGCGGTGGCCTTCTGCTGGCACCTCCCTACCGCTCACAGCTCATCGAGGGATGGCACATCGGGCCACATCTGGCACATCTGCTGAAACCAAACACCTGGGGCACAGCAACACGAGCCAGAAACCCGCTGCAACAGGCAGCTGGTCAGCCTGCAGCTTCTTGGCAGGGTCTGCCCGGCAGAGACGCGGGAAAATCACCTGCCAGCCAAAACCAGAGGAAGGATTGTCCTCGGAGCTGCTTGCAGCGCGCCCTTCACCATCTGACAAGCCGGCGCTGCGGTGGGAAATCAATAGAGAGCCCCCCCATTGCCCAAGTCACAGATGGATCGGCTGATCTGTCATCCGTGCCGTAGCTCCAGAAGCACAGCACGATACGCACAGTCGATACGATCAAATAACCTGCTTGCCCCTCGATCGGGGCTGTCAGCTGGCATTAGCGGAGCAGAGGGGAAGGTGCAGCGCTCGGCTCCCCTCCGTCCTGCTGAGCAGCGAGAGGGCAAAATTTAAAATGACAGAAAACCCCAACTCTTTGCTGGTATTGGATTTTTTTTTTTTCCCAACAACAAATTTGAACTGCTGTGCTCTGGGGGAGGTGAGAAACAATCTCCTAGGTGAGAAATTGTGTCTACGCACTTGCTCTGATTCACCGAGCTGTGGGCTGATGGCGGCACAGACCTAAGCAAAAGCCCTTCCAGGGTCCTAATTTCCAGGGAATTCAACGTCAAGATGGAAGAAGTGTTGCTGCAGGATGGATACAGGGTAAACTCGGCGATGTCTGAGCTGCGGAGACGAGTGGGTTTTATGCAACCGACTTCAGCCATGGCGGCTGCTCCTCCTAAAAAAGACGCTCACAAAGAGCTGGCTGTAGATTAAAAATGGCACAAAATTAAATGGCTGTAAATTAAAAATGGCAGTCGGCTGAACTACAGAAGAACACCGATAAAATATACGTCGGGACAATCAGAGAGGCATTTTGACTGCTTCCTCAGACAGCAAGACTAAGACTTGACTGGCTTTGCCATGAAAGTCGAGGCTTGTTTTACACTTCTGTCCTGCACCCTGCCAAAGAAAGAGCGCTGTGTTCCCAGGGAACAGTGGCATCTGTCCCCAAGCCAAGGGACAACGCCAGCTCTCACCCAGCACGCAGTTAATCCAATGCTGTTTGCACATCAAGGGCTCCCACCAGTTTACCATTTCAGACGCCCCGACTCAAGAAAGCATTTAAGTCATGCCCTTAAATCTCCGTGACTTCAATTTCAGGCTGAGCATGTCTGCAAGTGCTTTCCCAGGGAGGGAGAGCGATGCTCCCATTATGTCCCTGACGGGGTTTCACCCAGCCCTGGCAGCTACGATGCCCTCTGCGATGCTGGAAGCTCTCGGTACATCTCCACATGCAGCAGAAGGAGCTCGGTTATGAATTTGCGTCACACCACGCTCAGGTTGCTGGGCAGGAGGAAGGGAGCTGTGCTAACCAGACATTTCTAAGAGGCAGCTTTGGACAAGCCAGGGCAGCCTGAGGCAGGGGACAGGACAGACCGGGAGGCTGAGCAACTATTTGTCCAGGAGCACAAGGCAAACCCTCAGCGGGGAGAGCTGACCGGCAGCCACAGCCATGAGCCCACCCCTTCTTTTTGCAGCATCCTCAGGGAAATGAGGATTTCATTTCCACAGCTCCTTTTCTCGCTGCAATATAAAAAGCCAGAGCAGCGCTTGCCAGCATCTTCCCACTCCTCCCCTGCTTTGGGCTGAATCACCGGGTGCTTTGGGGAACACAGCCAGGAAGGGGAGCAAGGAAAGGGAAGGGTGTCTCTGACCCCAAAGCAGTATGGCTGCATCTTGAAATTAATAAATATGCTTTGTAAGAAACAATCCATTTCAAAGCTTGACTCAACCCTGCCTTCTCTCTGCTTTACATACTCCCACGGAGAGACTACGGCATAAGATCAGAGAAACTTGTTTGCAAAGGGATGCTTTCCTAGCAACACCCCAGAGTCAAAACCAGACCTCCGAGTCTGCCTCTACAGAGAGAAAGGTTCTTCCCAAGCAGAAATTCCAGCGGCATAGCGAAGCCCCAGCACGCAAAGGGACAGACCCTGGGCAGCCAGCGCACCGAGCGGGGGGCCAGCAGCAGCTCTTCTCAGCATCCACAGCCGATGCCGGCAAAGGTCAGGAGGTAAAGAGCAGGGAGGAGGAAAATGCTGATGTTAAAAGTGAATTAATGCCTCTTGAGTCAAGGAGCACTGGGTATCTGGGAGGAGAGAGGGATTTCATCAGGGAAGACCCCAGGAGCTGCAGGTGGGAAGCAGCTGCAGTTCCAGAGCGAAGGCTTGAAGAAGGGATGCTCCAGATGCATGATGACCCTCCAGCTGAAAGCACAGCCATAAGCTGTCGGTAATTCACACACGCTATGGGCAGCGCGAGAAGAGAAGGGAACTGATGGCGCAAATCCAGAAGGGACAGCTGGGGGAAAGGGAAAAAAAAAGAGGAACTAAATGCAAGGGTCTGACCTCCAAAAAAAAAAAAAAAAAAAAAAAAAAAAGGATCACTGGTTGGAAGATGTTCTACAGCTCCAGCCCACAGCACTTCAAGCAACAAACATGCCTCCTTATTAAGATGCAGTTCCCCTCCTTTTTTTAAATCCATCAGCTAATATGAGGTTAGTATAGGGGAAGTCTTCTCAGTTACAACTTGTCTGGTCCATAAGAATTGGAGAAACTTTGGTACTATTGCTTTACTCTGCATAGTAACCAGCCTTCTGCAACACCAGGGTCCTCCCAGGACGCTACCTGAGCCAGGGTCACCAGAGATTTATACCGTGAGCTCTCTGTGGCTTATGTGCTTGCTCTAAATAGATATTTATCCAGTTCATCCCAATAGGATGATCTGAATGCACAGGGAATGAGCTGGGTTATTTATAAGCCAATTTAACAGGTAAAATGCACACCAGAGCCACACAGAGCGCCTCGCCCCGAGAACAAATGAAACGGGGAGCAAGGCTGTCAAAAGAAAGTTTTGAGAGCTGGGGAGTTGTGATGGTTCAACTGTTGGGCTTTTTTTTAATAATTATTCTTTGATTCAGCCAGGAAGAGCACACGGAATTCGAAAGCACTCAGCTTTAAATGAATATGTCTGTGAATCGTGCAGATTAATCAAGGGATGCAGAAAATGCCTGCAAACTTTCGGAAAGAAAATTAAAATCTCTCTGAACGGTACGTGTTGGATCTCTAGAAAGTACACTGCAAGCCTCCTGAACTGGATTTTTGTGGTCATACATGAACAGTTTCCGGCAAATGACACCAAGCATAAAAAACCTGAACTTTTGGGTGCTGGTTTATTTAGAACAGTGGGAATAAGCAACACAGAGCAGCCCCAGAAGCCTCTTGAGAATGTGTTCCTGACAAAGATCCACCCTGCACTGCTGGCAGCTCTCCGAGTGCATCCTGTGAAACCTGTTAAATAAACAGCAAAGCCTTCTTCTCACTCTCCTGTCATTTACTTAACAGCACGGGCAGTGTTTGCTCTGCTTGCTAATTCTCCTGGTTTTTCGGGCAGGGGAATCTCTGGGTGACACACTGATACCTGCTGAAATTTCTGCAAAAGAGAGACAAGAATTAGTCCCTGGGCTCATTTTTCACCCATCCAGCTGCGGTGCTCCTGACTTGCACCACAGTAAACGCACCAAGAAATATCAAGCCAGTGGGATCTGTCATTCATAAATTGGCCAAGAAAAAAAAATCAGATCCAACTGTGCGGGGAGAATGGAAAAGGTTTGATATTTACAGAGCGCAGGAACCTTCCGGGTGAAGCCAGATCCCACCAGACACCAGTCCGCACGCTGAGATGCTTAAAAGCCTTTGGAGAGCCTGAGCACAGATGGTGCAACACAGCATCGTCCCATTAGGTGGGTGTTATTTCTGGATTTCCCACTGGAACTGCTGAAGCTGCAGTGATTTACACCAGCTCCGAGACAGCCCAGGGCCCATGACCATTTGTGAACAACGAAGAGGACATCTTCCGGCACCAGATGCCACGGGGGCTCCAAGAACACCTTGTAGGACTTGCTGTACCATGTTACCTTTGATTAACGTGATATTTGTGGTTGGTCCTCTTAACTGTGGTAAGCGCAGAGGAAAGAGCCACCTGGCAGAAAGTTTTTTTCCAAATAAATTCATAGAAGGCGGCAGCATCATCTCTGGATCCTGGACAGACACAAACTGGTGTCACTGACCTCATTGACATTTTTTGCTTTTTTTTCTGACTTCAAAGCATCTCAGCTTTGAAGCACCTTCACGATCTGGGCACAGAAAAAAGGAGCAATTGGGGAGGCTGTTTGGGATTGTCAGAGAAGGATGGGAGGGACCCGGCCGCTGCAGAGGGCAGGTGATGGAGCAAGCGCCCTGGGATTCAAGGCACCCATCAAACCAAGGCTTGGGAAAGTGCACTGCTCACAACAGAAGATTAAGGATTCTCACTGTTTCTGTTTTAGCAGCAAATATTTTACTTTGCAAACGCAAACAGAGATCTCTGTCATACAGCAACTCCCTGGATACTTCCCACAGGCACTGCGGGCTGCAGGAATTCCCATGGACCCACAGGCAGTACCTTCACCATGCCTCAAGAAAGAGATCCCCACAAAAGCCTCTCTGGCAGCTAAGGCAGAGGCTCAGCCAAACGAGCTCATGAATAATGCTGTCTCCTTGTCACTGTCTTGGCTCTGATGCCCACTGTCCCCTAGGCAGAAACTAAGAGGCACTGGTGATGTTTTCCACCCCCTAGTTCAGCCCAGGTGTGCAAGCCAAAAGTCATGCCTAGTGTACATAGGATTTTTGATTCTTAAAAGCAGAGTTCCCCTCACATCCCTCATCCCATCTGTGCTAGTGACAGCCTGTATGAGCTGAGATCTAGAGAAGACCTCTGCTAATTAGCCTCTGAATGCTAACAGTCATTACAGTCAATTCAACAGAGTGCCTAACAGCAGTTCACATCTCCTGCAATCCGCAGAGATGCTGCAGGGGTTTGCAATCTGAGGACGGTTTGCGTCTTCAGCCCGGGCAATGCCATCCTGGGCAGTTAAATCCCACCTAAAAGTACAACTGAGAGCACTATTTACTTCCATGGAAGTCGAGAGTTGCTTCTGCTTCGCTACAAGAGGAACTGGACAGGCTGCCTGACCTGCTCCCCCTTCAGTGTCAAGGCAAAGCAGACAGCAGTCCCACCCCAGAGTCTTGGTTTAAGGCAAAAGAAACATCAAATTGGTGCTAGTGGAGAAAAGAGTCAAAGCCCCACAGCCCCTGTAAAGGAAACCCACGAACCCAACCCAAAGCAGAGGGAAGCTTCTTGCCTGACTGCCAAAAAAAGAGAACAGAAGCTCGCTGCTGTTCACCGTGGGACCACCGACCTCTTCAGCTTATTTCTGTGCACGGTAAATCCAGGTTCACATTTGCTGCAGTGGGGATACTGATCTCGAAGACAAAAGCAGCCTCTGGCAGGCATGACCCACCCCAGGGAGGGTGTCCAGCCACAGGGTGAGAAGTACCAGGGACTCTGCAGAGGATGTAACGGTGCTGCGCAACAACCCAACACCCTACGAGCGACGGAATAACTACTCCACATCCCATTCTCTCCATTGCCTAACCCAGAAAGTTTTCAAACCTGCTTAAAAACCACTACCAGAAACCACAAACTTCTGGGAGACCTTCCCAACATGCATCGGTTAGGGTAAAATGTTTTTAAGACAGAGCTTGATCACCCGATGGATGGGATCTCAGGGCTGTCAGAGATCACTGGGGACTGGACTGCGTGGCCCTGGATCCCCTCCACTCCATTTGTAGATGTATGTATGCATATATCTATCTATATGTAAAGAACCATCAGCAACCTGCTGAGCCTGCACTCACCACACACTTCCCGGCTACAGCAAGAAGGACTTGAATGTGCAAAGAATAAATGATCCAGCTCCATCTTGTGTTTCTGCTTTTGACATGCCGAGCAGCACTCCAGCTTCACAGGATAAAAATCCAGACAGCTGCGATACATGCACAAAACTGGGACAATTCAGATTAAAAACCCATTTTCCTCTCTGTTTCTCTGAATATTCACCCCTGTCCCAACAGCTGTCCTGAACGGAAGATAGGAAGAGAGAGGATTTCCCACGATCTGTGTCCGGCTTAGAAACCCCAGCTCCCTGAATTAAGTTTGATTGTGCCTCAGCACAGATTATTTTGAAACCATCATCTGCAAGAACCACACCATCAGCACTCTGTCAGAGGAAAGCAAAAATGGGGGCAGCTCCGGAAGAGGTCTGTAAAAAAAAAGCCCTTTGGTTTCCTTTCCAACGCGAAGCACGCTGCACTTAACAGCGATCGCCCAGGGCCCGGCAATCACGTACTGAGGCGTGAACACGGCTTTCGAGAACAACGGCTCATCAAGGCACTCTGGGGTCATTGCAGACGGCAGCGAGAATCACAGCTTCCTCGGGTCTGAAATGAAGAGCACAGATGTATCCCAAAAACCATTTTGCACTGGGCGGTGCTGTAATTGCAGAAGTCAAGAGCCGACGACTACATCCGTTCCTACGAGCTGTAGGAACTCACTACAACCCCTCATCGCAGAGACAAGATCAGGCAAACAGGGACAGTCACCCTTTCAGTGAGTTTGTCTTGCTGCCAAAGGCCTGTCTCCTCAAAAAATGACACCCAGAAACTTTTGCAAGAAGTTTACCAGCTTAAATCCACAGGTGGTTGGGTTCCTAACGCCCAGTCCCGACCAGGATAAAGCTGGAATGTCAACAGCCTCTCCCTTGATTCAGTTATACTCGGGGAGCGCTTCTGGAATCGCTCCTTCAGCTGTACCACTCTGCCACAAATGGCTCGACAGACTCTTTTCCCTCCCCTAGCAAGCAAACACCAGGAAACAGCAGCAAACCCCTGCGCGGTCACATCAAAAAAGCCATTTTGACAACCTGCAGAAACACAGGCTGACTCAAGGCAGCTGTGCCTTCACTTTCTGATTTCCAGAAATCTGAGAGAAATCGCATGAAAATCATCATTTCAAATCCCATTGCAGTTCCATGTCTGTAAGCTACATCAACAAAATACTGCATTGCTAAAGCTCTCTCCCATGAAAACGTATTCTGAAAGAAAAGCTAAGCATTCGAGGAAGGATACGCTGTCCTGATCAAGAACACAAGAACGGAACCTGAAGTATCTGAGTGCCTGCATACGAAATCGATCAGATGCTCTAAGGAAATGCCTTGCTGCACCCAAACCAAGGCAGGAAGGTGAAGCCAAAACCTTATGAAAGGGTCTGGTACTCGTTAGATTTCTCTTGTTTTGGAGAGCAACATCGAGAGATGGATCCAGCTCTGCTCCTGCCCTGTGTCAGCAGAGACCCAACAGGTTCATCCTCTCCCAAGAGTTGGGCCAGGAGGAGCAGGCTGCAGAGACCAGGCTGCTCCAGCACGGCGAGCACTTACCGGGTGTCATAACAGGCAAGAGGAGCACGATGCTCACAGCATCCAATGGCTCACGCCACGCTAACACGCCGGCAAAGAAGAGCCCATGCGCTCCTGGGAGCTGTTGGCAGTTCCGTGTACCGTGGTGCACCCCGGCAGCCCAACACCAGTCGGGTGCTCCCACTGGCGGCACGAGCTGCCACCAACTTTGGGAGCAGTGACAGCACCCCACATGGAACGACAAGGGCATGGGGCACCAAAACCGCTCTGCCACACGAGCATCATCTTTGTAAGAGCACAGGAACACTGTGGAGATGTTCCTGCTCCCATAGAAGGGGGTCAGGACAAGCCCTTTCCAGCAGCAACAGGCACCACTGTTCCTTTTCCTCCCACACTGCACCGTAACGCCGTTACCCTCTTCTCCCAGCCCTCTCCGGGGCATCATGACAAGCGACAACCTGTTCCGTATGCACCCACTGACCCAAAATGGGGCACAGAGCCACAGCCCAGCCGTCTGCATCCTCCACGGAGCCACGCACCGCCACGCAGCCTGCCAAAGCATGACACTGACGTTCCAGACAGCAATCCGGCCGAGCCCCTTTTCACAGAGGGGGTTGTGCACCTCCCTATCTGTCCCCAGCCCCCCAACTCCTTCTCCCAGGTCCTCCCACCTGCTCCAGCCTCCACAGATTTGCTGGAGCAGGGGACAATTATTTCAGTGTGCATCCGAGGAGTGACGCCCATCCCCTTGTGCCCTGTCCGCCCATGTCCCAGTCACTTCTGCCCCAGTTCCCTCGGCGAGGGGGTCACTGGCGCCGAGGTGGATAGAGCCAAGCTGACGTTAATGACAGCTGCGTCCCTGCCTCAAGCGCTGGGACACCTTCCTCCAGCGAGGCCGCGCGTGGGAGTGCGTACGCTCAGGAGGAGCTGATCAGTATTCAGCAAAAGGCTCCGCTACCACGCTGCCCGCTCGCCCACTGCCATCCCTCCTCCTCCTCCCGATGACTCGGTGCGCAGGAGGCGGCAGCAGCCCTTCCGCAGCAGCACCCCACGGCCCCTCGCTGCCAGGACCCCATCCTCCCCCACGGCAGATTTCACACCTCCCTCCTTGCAAAAGCATCCCTCCCTGTCACTTTTCCATCTCTGCAGCGCAGGTGTCCCTGATCCACCCCCAGGCCATCACCCACAAGCCCTGCCAGCTCCTTTGGCAGAGCCTTGGCCATCTGGGGACCCACAGGGAGCATCATCTGCTTGATGCCAGCCTCCCAGTGCCACAGGACAACTCTCCTCTCAAGCAAGGGTGCAAAATACAGCCCTGCTGCAGGAGAGGGTGGGTGGTGACAGTCCCACCCTGACAGCTGGGGGAAGGTGGCCCCTGCAGGACAAGCTGTGCTGGACGGGCAGCCCTCTGTGGCCATCTCCCAGCCACGGGGCTCAGACAGAGCTGGTGGCAGAGCCCGTGCAGGACAAGCTGTGCTGGACGGGCAGCCCTCCATGACGATTTCCCAACCGCAGGGCTTGGCTGGAGCCCACCCTGGGGCTGTGGCTCACCTTGTGGAGCTTCCACATGGCGCCCAGAGCCTTGACTTCATGGCTGGAGTGCTTGCCCTCCTCCAGGCACTGGTAGCAGACAGGACTCTTGCACTGCACGCAGTACATGCTGTGGTTCTCCAGCTCGTGGTCGGTGCAAGTGGAGATCTTGCGGGGACTGAGGCGACGACTGACGCGACCTTGGGCTGGTGGAACCAGGCGATGCTTGGCCAGCGGTCCCCGCGGCGGGTGGCACCGCAGGCGACAAGGATCGCAATAGAAGACATCGCACTGCTCGCACATGACGGCCGCTTCTTTGGGAGCCTTCTCGCACAGCTGGCAGCGCAGAGCCGCCGCCCTGCCCTGCTGGTAGCGATCGATGACCCC
>NW_010110950.1:0-35353 GCF_000699245.1 Pterocles gutturalis
CACACCCGCTCAGTTTGGTGTCATCAGTGTAGTGGTTGTGTAGATCTGGAGCAAGTACACCTGTGATACTTCAACAAATGTACAATACCGCACATGCAGAAATGAACAAAGACAAATGGTTATACAATATTTTTATGCAAATTTCCGTGGATTAAAGAAAGTATGGGAAGGTCCTGGTAATGCAACTATAATTATATCACACTGGGTCAAAATGATGTTCCATTTATACTATATCTTGCCTCTCACTTTGGCCAGAAATTATACCTTAAATTTTATGGAAAAAATCTTTTTAAACAAGAGCAAATGTGAAATAGTTTTTCATCAGGACTGTCCATCCAGCAAAAGGAATGTGGCAACTTCCTGCACCACAGAGTGAATCTGACCATTAGATTCAGTACCAAGTGGAAAACTGAACTTCTAACATTACAGAAGTCAGTAATCTGAATTTATTTAGAAAGCCTATGGGTCAAATTCTGCTTCTATGTACAACAACGCAATTCTGGAGTAACTTCAGATTCTGATATATATAAAGCCAAACAGATTTTTGGCCTTATGAAAAGAGAGAACAGGGAAATAATTTGCTATTACAAAAATAAAACAACCTGAACAAAACATTTGAGTTCACAAATACATTTTCATTTTTCTTCTACACATTTCTTTAAAATTGGTTAGGCCAACACACCTTCCACTGGTGCTTCCTTACTCTTGCTTTTATTGCAGTATTGTATTTTTTGCCTGATCATTTGCCTGGCTTTGTACAATTGAGCTCTAATGTGTGCAGCTGACCTTTCTTCATTTAAATGCTAATAGAGATCTTAGGAAAGGTGCTGCCATGCAAAAGGCCAACTAATTGTAATAGACTTACGACCTTTTGTTTGTTGAGCTGGTCAAACAAAGAAAGGGTTAATTAAAACTTATACAAAATGTTTACAGCCCAGGAGAAAAGGTCTGTGCGCTACATGTTAGGCTACTAGCAAAAGTCCAATTCCAGAGGTAACTCACCACTCTGTACTTCCAGCCGTAAAACAGTCATCTTACCTATCTGAACTAATTTTTCCTGAAAAGATTTAAAGATCAGTTACAAGAACAGCTCATTCAGGGCACTCATTTAGCCTTGCTGGTTAGGCCCATAGGTACCAGAAAGTTGCAGCTATTCAAGGGAAGACGTGGAAATGTTTGCACTAATTTAAGCATCAATAAACTTTTTTTTTTTCCCCTTTTCTTTACATAGGTTTCCTTTTGTTTTGGGTATGTTAGTCAAGGTTTTGGTAGCAGAGAGGTTGCAGGAGGAACCTCTGTGAGAAGAGGTCAAGGGCTGCCCTGTGCCAGGCACAACATTTTCCAGCCAGCTCCACAGTGGACCAACTGCAGGTCACAGATGAGCCAATCAGCCAAGTGTGTGGTGCCTCTGTGAAACCATATTTAAGAAAGGGCATAAAATGCAATACAGACAAGGGAGGAAGGGGAAAAGAGTAAGAAACAGCAGAGGAAGCATCAAGATCAGAGGTGAACAAGGAGGTGTTCCATGGTCGAGTGCATATGCCCTGCAGGTCTTGGAGGCCCCACCCTGGAGCAGAGGAAAATCATAAGGAAGAAGGACCAATAAAGAGAAATTTATGTATACTAACTAACAAAACCCTTGCATCATTTCTGTCCTCTCTGTAACGTGCCATGATGGCAAGCAGGGAGGAGAGGAGTCTGGTGGGAAAGAGGGATGTTGAGTCTAGGAAAGCAAGCTGAAAAATGTTTTTCCTAAGTGTTTTCATGTTTCTTTCTTCATGTTTTTGTTTCCCAATGCCCAAATCAGTAATTAAATATTTATATTAATTGGCAACAAATTATGCTCATTCCCTCAAGTCGAATCTGCTTTGCCCATGACAGTAATTGGTAAGTGATCTGCCTGCCTTTATCCTGACCCATGGGTTTTCTTTCTTTCTTTCTCCCTTTTCTTTTTTTTGGCCGTGGGGAGTGAGGGAGCAGCTGTGTGGGTACTTGGCTGTCAGCCTAGGTCAACCCACAACAGCTTTATAAATTATAGAGAGAAACAGGCAACACCAGCTTGCAAGAAAACTGACCCTAAAAAAAGTTTTTTAGATCAGATGAATCAGCCTCTTCAACAACTTTAGCATTTGAGGGGCTTCTAGATAAGGCTGGTCAACCTATCCTCGGGTTTCACCAGCTGTTCTGTGTCAGCCCATAGCTGTGTGGAAAAACAAAGACAAAGACATAATCAAAAAGTGCATCGTACCCAATATTTCCTCTGTTTACTGTGGTTTCTGTCATCTATTAGAGCTAAGCAATCAAACAGCTCCTATGCAAAAGCTCCAGGTCTTGCTCTGCTGTTGTATAGCTTATTTACATCTTTATTTGAACTTCAAAATCTTCTATTGCATTGTGATGAAAAATAGTGACAACATCTTCTGCACTAAGGAAGAGGTAGATGGGAAGAGGTGGGATTACAAAACAAATTTTGTTGGGGTTTATGGTCAGCCTCTATCAAAGTTTGGATATTTCTCTTGGTATGTTTGGGGATATAAGTAAATATAATAGACAAGTTGTCTAGTCTTCTGATAACAAAAGACTAATCAGTCTCAGGCTCATTAAATGTTTCCTCATGATTAATAATTTTTTCTACAGAATACAGGCTTCCACTGGCATTATCTGATATGTCTATCCTGGATCTCAGCAAAGGAATTCTTGAAAGGCGTTGCCCTGGAGTCACAAATGATAATATGATACTTTGGGTGACCTAGGAGAGAAGAACAGCAGTAGTTACGTTCAAGGCAGGGTACTGTGGTGCATGGAAACCCAACCTGGTGCTTGAAGAGAAGTCTCTGGGGTGCTGTGGGTCTCTGATAACAGGTCTTTCTCAGGCTATAAATTCTCTTTTAAAAATATGTCTGAAAAGAAAGTGTGGAGAATTGTAACACTGACTTGGTATTTCAGGGACTTAAGTTGTGAACACAGAAAATTTTATGACCTGATTTTTTGGAAGCAGATGAGTCACATATACTATGAGGCTTAAACATTTTGGGTCATTTGCAATTCACAGTGCCTGTAGTTTAAAATTAGCATGGGTTTTGGAGAGCCTTTAATATTCATAATCTGACCCAATATTGAAATGTTCTTTAGAAAGATAGAGATTTAAGGGGAAATAATGTGCAGTGATATCAGGAGAATTTGCAAAGTAGCTTTAATAGACTAATTCCAAGTGCATTAGCTGCATTTTTGATCAGAAAATATTAGAATGTATCTAGCTTACCTTGAGATTCTAGACTAGTTATTCTATTTCTACAATTACCAGCAGTGATTCAGCATATATTTCAAATACCTGAGGTCTTGAATAGATTTACTCCACTATGCTTTCAAAATCATACAGACAAAATGAGAAAAACAGCATCAGAGAGAAAAGTGAGATTTTTATTTTTCAGTGTCAGGTGGGTGCTTCAAGAAAGAGGGATACTTTTAAACCAGGTAGGGTAAAATACTAAAAGTTTAATTAATGAGCATACTAAGTTCTTATACTAATCTGTGTTTCCAAATCCTTTGTCTAGAAGCTGGGACTTCCAAAAAGCAGGCACACTGTGCAGGGAGCCCGCTGTGGGTTGTGACACATGTTCCTGAATCCTGAGAAGTAGACTGAGATTGTCAAATTAACTTTCACTTAGATTCTGTTAAATTGATAATAACCAAAATGCACTTCCTAAGTTTGGAATCCAGACTTGTTTTCAACAAGACAGAAGAGATGTCTCTGCATGTGATAAGTCTTCTCCATCACAAGTCCCTTATGCTACCCAGACACCTGCAAACAGACTCTTACATTGAAAACGGGCAGAGAATTTGAGCAAAAGATGTCACTCAAATGCCCGCTTACTTCAGATTTTTCCACAGTTCAGAGTTTAATTTTTTTTTTTTTAATGTTCAGAGTTTAAAAGCAATAGGAAGCTAAATGGCCTTTATGATTGTTTTGTGAAACAAAGATTACAGGTATTGAGTTATCAGACACAAAGGGTGGAATGACTTCATGATTCACCAAAGCTTTCCACTTTGTTAGGGAGCTTTATTCTTGATTAGGTAATCCGTTGGTTTATACTTTCACTTGAATGGAAACAAACATGATATGGGTCTGCAAGTCAGAATAAATCTTCTTTGGACTGCTATAGAAACAGAAGATTCATTAAGAAACCAGCAGCTTCCTAGTATGATGTGTTTGACTCTCACATCTTACCCTTCGTTCAGCTCATGCTTGAAGTGCCTTTGTGGGCAGTCAGGGTCAAACACTCAACAAACATTACCTATTCCTGTCATATGTTCACTTCTCTTCGTAAACGTATGGTCTGTGCTTCTCCATAGCAACTTTCATCTGAAGATCTCACAGCTCTTTACTTTCTGCAATTGAGAGCAACTTCTTGGGAAACAAATGTGGTCCCTTCACTTGTTTAGTAAATAAAATGTAGTCAGAATGATCAGATACTTGCCTTTCAAGAAAAACTATGTCATAAAAGGTCAAACTAAATGATCATAGCAGTCTTGAACATGTACGCTATGGCTCTTGCAGCCTGGTTTTTATTGTGAGAGATAAGAAGGCTCTAAGAGACACAAATAAAAATAAATCGCTGTGCATTTTAAAGCAATAACTGTGCTAACTTAGTGAAGGTGTGCTGAAATATTATCACTTCAGGAGTGAGACCAACAGTAATATGCCTTCTTAACTTGCAGTCATGCTTAAGAGATGAGAAGCTTCTGTTAGCTGGTTTTAGTTGTAATTGTTTCTTTTTCCTTTGTGTCAGTTTTTAATTATGAAATATAAGGTGGTTCTAATTAGCAGTCCTGTGAAATCAAATAAAACATGATTATTCCTTCGCTTGGAATGAATCCTTATGCCTTTATCTGAGGAGACAGATTTTGTTCCACTGACATGAAAAACAAAGTCGGGTTTCAGAATGTCACTGGGTTACCTTTGATCCTCCATCCTCCAAAATGTCAGCCACTTCTTCTGCTTCTTTAGGGTCACAAGAGGACTTTTGAGGCAATTTAGAGACCTTCAGGCCACATATATTTTTGTTCTGTAGGAAACGTCAGTAACAGTTAGTTACCCACCAGGAAATTCTTTGACTGTGGTTCAGGAGTCATGTTCTTTGTGATATTTTACCACATAGAGATTAAAGAACCAAATGACCTGATCATTTGTAACAAGGCCTTTTATAATGGATTACTCCTCAGGCTTTTTTTTTGTTTGTTTGTTTGTTTGTTTTTGTTTGTTTTTGTTTTAGTTTTTTTGTTGTTTTTGGGTTTTTTTGTGTTGTTTTTTGGGGTTTTTTTTGGGTTTTTTTCTGTAAAAACCACAAGTAAATCAGGAAATTTTAACTGATCAGCAATTTCCTTCTCATTGTGTAGTCCATTCTATATACATTTTACACGGAAATAGCTTTTCTTCTGATGATAAACATCAATCAGTGCTGCAAGAAAATGCATTGGAGGTTTGAAAGTGAAACTTACCTGTGTAAAGTTTAGAAACCCACTGACTCATACCAGCCACTTAAACATTGCCTGATAATTCCCATTATGAGCCTGGGACTATGTCTATTTATACCAGATGAGTACCTGATCCATCAGTTTTGCTTTCTGAGCAAAGTAAGAGTGAGAATTCTTTTCATAATTTCCTTCCTTGGTGTCCTGAGAGTATTAATATACATGGACATTTAACAGCAATCAAATTCTTTGCACTAGCCACTGCCCTTTTTTTGCTTGGTGAGCTGTTATTTTGACCACACAAACATCCAGAGCTCAGAGAAAGTACAACAGAGAGATCAGAAATGATGGTGAGGTTTTCATTTTAATTGAAAGTGAACCAAAAGGACTCCGAAGGGTAGCAGAATACTTGGAATTAATAAAAGAGTAAACAACAAAAAATTACAAAAAAATTATTTTCTGAGAGAAAAAGTTATCTTTTCAAGGGCTAATGCTTCTAATTTTGGAGACAGAGAATAAGTCAGTGGTGGGTAATCTCTCTGACATATGAGAGCGTGCGTCTGATCTGGTTTTAGATGCTTCAGAATATGGATGAATCAATCAGGAACACAGAAGAGTCGCATGGAAGGAAAGTTGAACTACATGGTGAGAGTTCCAGGTAAATTATATATATACACGACCTACAGAAGGACAGTAAAATGGCACTCTGAAACCTAATCAGTAAAGACAGGTCTCAGTAACATTAAGAAATATTGTACTTCTTTGTTGATATCAATGCTACAAGTTGGTCACCCATAGGTCACTTGTAAAAAACTTGTTTTTCTCACAACTTGTGAAAAATAGCCAATATATTCACAATGAATATTCCTGGAGGACTTTATCCCACAACTGAAGGGGACCGTGGTACTTCAACACTTCTGTCCCTTTCATCATTCTTACCTTTGGAATACCAAAGCTAATGTTCTGTATTTTCCTCCCTGGATGTCTGTCTACACTGGCAAATTTAACAGTCTCAAGAAACATTCTTAAGCACTAGTTGCACTGCAAAATTGTCACAGTGGTCTATACCAAGATTTTGGAACAAACCTATTATCACTCTCCTGAAGAATCCTTGACTACAGCTCAAGATTTGGCAGCAGCCAAAGACCACATGCAAAAGCCGATTCAGGAGCAGACACCCCATTTTGAAGGGTAAGGGGATTTAATAGTTTGGATATGGCACTGCATGACAGTTAGTCTTACTGTCAGATACATTTACAAGCATGTATGGCTTTCATGCACAGAGAAAAAATGCAAGGCAACTAGATATAAAGTAAGAAGTTCTTTACAGTGACAGTGATGCAGGCCTGACCAATGTGATCCAACTTTTAATTTGAGGAGAAACTTAGAGTTGGAGCTTTCTTTAAATCTAAATTGTCGTATGTTTAATTTACTAGAACAGATGTAGTCATAGACCCCCTCAGGGAGAACAGGTCTTCTCTAGTCTCTATCCCAGCTTTCCAGGAGATCAAGAAGAGGTTGTCCTGTTCTTCCTCCAGATTCTTTCTCTACTCCCTTCCAGGGTTGTGCAGATCTGTGCCTGCTCTGGCAAGAAGAACCAGGATGAGGCTGAGGAGATCTCCTTAAGCATACTGGTTATTTTTCTGGGACGTTAGTACCTGGAATTTTTTTTTTTTTTTTTTTTTTTTTTGGAGGGAGTGGTGGCAGAAGGCAGCTGTGACTGGACAGGTGATTCATATAAGAAATTAATTCTGCTAAAGCTATTTATTACAGACATGCCCAAAACAAATTTAGGAATCTTGGTACTTTGTGTTTGTATTTTGGACAGGTTAGTCAAAATACAGACAATATTTGCAGAGACTTGCTATCAGTTCATTTGTGCAATTACCTTTCTTATCTGTTTTCTTAACGACCTGCTTTGTTTGAAGAAACTTAGCAAAATTCCTGGTTTTTGGAAATGAAGAAAGCAAAAAAATACCTGTGTACTTCTGTGATGGTTGGTAAGGGAAGAAGAAAGTCTCTCACTCCATTCTTTCTTATCACAATGAATCCCAAGAGCTAGGGAACAGAATGGATAACAGTGCTCGTGTTTGATTTTTCCATTAGCAATCTCCAAATACACACTTGAGACTGTAGGCCTGCAACTGAGATTGTGTATGTAAAAATACTCAGAGAATTAGTACCATTGATTGTACAGGGTAATAAAGCTTTCAGTTCAGTATTTCAATGGGTTTTTAGCTCACAGATCAGCAATTTTCTTTAAATCATGGCAATTAATTTATAACCTAGTTAAAGAAATTGCAAGATCTGCATATCAACATGTTGTTTTGGAATACACTTCACTCTTTCAAGGAAAATAATGCCTTTGTATGGCTTGCATTGCAGTTAAGTGAAATTCCTGCATCTTTTTATAGAACTTTCCAAACGTAGATGTCTGAATGTAGAAGTACATTATATCAAATATCAATGTTTTTTCATCTATATATACACAACTCTGACCATAAGCAATACTACTGAAAGCTTAACATGGAAATATTTTCATCCAAGGTATCATAGAAGAATTAAGGTTAGATGGAACTTCGGGAGGTCATCTTATCCAAACCCTCACTCAGAGCAGGACCAACTTTAAAGTGTTCAGGGGTTTGGTTTTTTTCCTTTTGATTGCTTTATTTCTTCATTTCACTCTTCTACCTCATTCTTTAAATGGTTATCTTTCTTTTCTCCCAGCTCTATTTGTGTTTTACTTTTTCTGTCATCTTTTCTTTTGTATTGTTTTTTCTACTTCTTTTTCTGTTTCTTCATTTTTCAAATGGTCCTTCATCTCTCCACTTCTTTCACTAACATTTCCTTTCTTCTGTCTTTCTTGATTTCCTGTCTGATCCTTCTGCCTCTTTTTCATTCCTTCAAGTTCTTCTTTCTAATTTTTTGCTGTCTTTCACACCTTTATTCTGCACTACTCTGACAGTCTTGTGCCCTAATCATCTCTCCTCTTCAAAAAGGATCTGTAAGGCAACAAATATTTTTAAGGACTGTGGCTCTCATAGAAGCTGGTAAAAGACAAATATTTTATCCTAAATCTGCAAAAGCCTTCTTTTGTACCTGCTACCATCACAGTCACCATATTCCCTTGCCACTTCCATAAAAGATGTGAGGGAAGTTCAGCATCAATTAGATTATATAGCTACAACTTCTATGGGCCAAAAAGAGACATTTGAATTGCGTCTCCAAACTGTTCAGACATAGATTTATAAAGTACTTTTATATACACAGGGAATATGTATAATGGGACATATTTTATTTCCCTGAATGACATCCCATCTTCTGATAATGACTGATCCTCCAGAGATGAAAATTATGTTTAAATCAACAACAATTAATAGCCAGAATTAGATGCATCCATTACATCAACACATTTTTGAATCTGCTAGTAATTCCAATTTCCACACTGTACAGAAACAACTACTTCCTCAGTGCCTTGCTCTAAAAAAAATAGTCCTTTTGCTTTTAACCTTTGCCTGATAATTTATCTTGTTCTTGTATGCTGAGAAATAATGAATGATCACTCTCTATTCGGTTTTCCTGCATTAATTAAGTCATGGAACTCCATGCCACAGGATCTCGTCAAATCCAAATGTCTGTATGGTTTCAAGGGGAGACTGGACAAGGTCATTGAGGATAATTACACCTGTAGAACCCATCTCGAGCTCAAAAAACCCTGAGCTTCACTTATTGCAAGCTTGGGAAGTAGTGAGAAAAATATCACATACACTAAACCTGATTTTACATTCATTATTGGACATCTATTTTTGTCCAGTTTCAAAGACAGGATATTGTTTTAGATGAGCCTTTGGTACGACACACTGTAGTTGATCTTATACTTTTATCCATTATTTCGTCTCTGCCTTATCACTCTTCAAACATACTACTCAAATTTATAGCTAAGTTTTTGTCAGGGCATCATTTTGACATTTCCTTCTGTACCAGAGAAGGCATCTTCACGAAAAGAGGCTTGTATAAGCTTGCCGGAAGGGGAGAATGTGCTAATTATTGAATAGCAATCTTTGGGATCACCTGGCCTAATTGAGATATACAGTCTTTTGTTAAGTGGGTCAGCCACGGGTCAAGAGAACAGGTGGTTGAGCACAATTTCATAACTGCCTGTTTAATATTTGGCTCCAAAATTTCCCTGAAGTTGTCGGGGAGGAGGGACGGGATCATTATCAAAGATTGTTTGGAGAGGCACAATCTATACTGGTGGGGAAACTGCTAATTACCATCTAATCTTTCCAATCTGGGCAGCAATAAAATTTAAATAAGATTGGCAAGTGGCAGGATGGCTTTCAGAAGCCGCCCCCACCACTGTTCTTGTCCCCATAGCCTGACGTCAGATGCAAAGCTTCAGCTTGGATGTTCTTCTACTGCTTCATAATTTATGACTGTTAGCTGTGCCTAATTATAAGTCAGTGGTCTGAATAGAATTAAGACTGAAATTGTCATTTTTCTGAACACGTTAGCAAATCCTGGAATTTGGATCAAAATGCATTGCTTTTTTTTTTTTTTTTTTAATTCGTAAACAATTCTGTCTATTCCCCAAGTATCTGTGTTATCATGTTATGGTTTATAGATGATGTAAGATTTATGAAAGGGCCCTAAGCTGACCACTGAAAACTCTTACCAGCGTGAATTATAAATAGCAGCATGCAATATGGACAGTATGCATTTTAGAATTAGCCACTCCTTCAGCATGCACATATTCAAATGTATGCAATGCTTTGTGCCACACCATTCAAGCCCAGCTAAGGTGTTAGGTGCCTGTTCACATGGAAATAAGTACAGCTAAAAATCTGTGTAAAATTTGCTAAAGATATTATGATTCATGTCAAATTATTTCTTAATAATTTTATTTTTAAGTACAATAAAATCATCTCTCACCAGCAATAACAATGTCATGTTAGACTCTACAATGTGGTAAGAACAGGATATGCTATAGGATTAGCAAAAGAGCAGTGCAGTCATATGTATCTGAATAATGTTCAATAGCAAAAGAGTAGAAAATACGCTTTTTCTTCCTCACAATATTGGAAATCTAACCACAAATTTATTTTCTGAATTTTTTAATAAGAAATCTGTAATTTAGAGAAAGGTATTGAAAGACCTGACACAATAGTGACTCATTATTCCATATTTCATTCTAATGCAGCTCATGACCTCATCTTTGTCTAAGAAGTCTACACTTCTCTGTCTACATGAAGACTGACACTTAGGTAGTAGTAAGTATGTAGTTATCATACTTCAAACAGATAAAAAAGCTACCTTCCTTCCTTCTTCCCTCCCTCCCTGCTTCCCTCCCTCCCTGCTTCCCTCCCTCCCTGCTTCCCTCCCTCATTTTGTGTTTTGGTTTTTTTTTTTCTTGTTGAGTTTGTAAGCAGACATAGGAAAGTAACAATCCTTGCCCAAACACTTAAACCAAACTTGTATTTTTCATTTTAGTACCTTACTTTGAACACAATTTTTCTACATTAATCTTGCACCGGTAAGTTACAGTGATGTATTTATTCGAGTTTCATTTGTGTGATTGTAGTGAGCTTTCACAGGACATCTGTATCAACAATCTTATTTTGATAATCTTGACAAATGCATGTTTTATTGCAGCAATGACAAAATATTCAAGTCCTTAAATGAATGTTCCTGATGAGTGACTCCACTTTTATCTCCAACAAGAAACTTCAGTGTAATTCCTAATTTGGTTTCATGGAATCACTTTGTAGAAAATTCCTCATCCAATGGTAACAGCAGAAAAAGAGTTTATGCAGTTGGTATTCCATTAGAGATGCGTCCTGCTATGAGTCAGCAAGTGAAAGAGCCAGGGCATTCATTAATGGAGTTGTCATCTTAAAGGATGATTATGTGCCAAATTTCTGGCAAGGCCAAGGAGGTCTTTTAAAAGAAAGTTGTAGGACAGGTAGCCATTCATTTTCTCTGTGGTTTTAGTGTACTGTGTGGTTGGGTTCATCATTTTCAGTTTTATCTTTTGAAAAAATATGTACAATTGCTGCTCTCCTGCATTGTAAGAGGGAAAAAATAAAATAAAAGGAAAAGAATGTTAGCAAATCTGTGGGGGGCGGGGAGAAACCCCTACAGTATCATGGAGAATAACATGATTTCCACTACTTGTGTTTTGAGTTTAATATCTGATGGAGATTAAACCTTCACGGGGAATAATGAAGGCAAAATCAGTGGTGTGCTATAAAAGATTCCAGCTTTTTCATGGAAATTACTTTACAAATCTATGAGATAGGATTTTAAACAACGGCCAAGTTTTTTCAGTTACCTTTATTTCGCAGTGTCTATGAAGATCATACAGTTCAAAAGAAACTTCCTTGAAATATTCTGAAAGATGATACCCAGAATCTTAACTGCTAGATGGATTGAGTGTGATCATTACAAACTTTCCAAAATGTTGGATATATGATCATGCTATTTCTGTTATGACAGTATAATGCCAACAGACTTACGTACTGTTACTTTGGTCTCTAAAAAAAATTGTTTATTATTATTATTATTATTAATTATTATTCTAACATTTGCTGGTCTTCGTATCTATAGATATATACAAAATAAATAACAAAAAGCTAAGAGGAAGAAAAAGCCTGAACTAACACGGAACTCTCCTAAACACTTCTTACTAAACATAATGAAAACAAATGGACATTTTGATTAAATAGATACCATTAATGCAGCATGTTATGATCTGAACTCAGAGTTTAATTGTCTAATTAAAAGCAAAGGAAAATCATTAAGGTCTACAGAATCAAATAATTCATTTTAGGGGAGAAATAGAGGAAAAAAACAGTCCCCTTAATTGCAAAATGTCATTGGCATGTAACACCTAGGAGTAAATCTTGCTGCAAGATGTCACGCCTAGCTACATTGTACAGCAGGTGGTAGATGAATCATACCAGCTTCATGAAGAATTGCTGAGGAAAGGAGTGTCATTAATGGGTAGAGCTCCAGACTGGGAGTAAGGTCTCCTGAGTCCTATAAACAGTTCTCTGTCTGACATTTGGCAAATCACTCAGCATCAGTTTGCTTGACTGTAGAAGAATCATATGCCATTCCAGCCCTTGAAAACCTGAAGTAGGTTTGCTGATCTGCTGCTGAAAGAAGTCACCAGATGAGGGCAAGGAACTTCCTTAAAGTCACCTCAGACCGGATGAGCATGACCCACGCACTGTCACTCACGCAGGTACCACCCTAATGTAGTCTGAGCTTACATTGCATGGATGTATAACATATCAAGGAGTTGCAGAGTTTTACTTCAGTTCAGGCATGTTTTTATATTAGGAAAACTGATTTTTTAGAATTTTTCCTTTCAAATGTGCCTAGATCATACGAATGCAGTTCCCTTATTGGCTATGGAGCCATGTGCAGTATTTTTTCTTTCTCTGGAAATAGATGTACTGGAGGAGGGTGAAATGACCATATGTTAAGGTATGATTGGGTTAATTTATCCCCAGAGAATGGCTGCTGGGTTTTTTCGATGATGTTTGCAAGAGGCAGACAGATAGTGATGTCACGTAGCTTTCCCTCCATAAGTTAATCAATTAGGAAAGATGCCCAAACTTTCATGGCGGCCCTAATGAGAAGGGCTGGGACATTAAATCAATGCAATTCTTTTTGCTTTTAAGGGTGCTGAAAAACAAAAATATTTCCTTTACTGATGGTTTATTTTGAGGATACAAACAAAAAGAAAACAATTATAAAGTTCAGTAAAGTAGGGGCAACATTACGTTTCCTAACACCTCTGCAACACAAGAGACAGGTCCAGATTCCAAACTGTGAGAGGTCTAGTTTCTAGGTATGGATGTGACCTACTTGTCTGAATCCTGAGATGTATGTATCCCCTACCATCTCCCATTATTCTGCACAGAAAGTTGGAATTCTGATGACGAACTTGATGATGAGCCGCAGATATAATGACAAAACCTGCAGTACAGGTAAATCTGACCACACCTATAAAATCTAGAGCCAAAAAAAAAAAAAGGGTTTTGTGGTCATTCTCTCTTCTTTAGTTGCTCTTCAATCTATAGTTTAGATATCACTAGTAAATATATCATGACAACTGCTATGAAGGAATTCAGAGTAAGTACAACACATTATGCAGAGCTGTCAAATAATGGGTAAGAGAAAAGAAAAATGTAAAACTTGATTCAGAAAATGACAGGTCTAATGAATGAAGATAAGAGATTGAAGAATAACCTTTTTTAAATAATAGCTCAACAGGAGAGCACTGAAGTGAAAACAGCTGCTGGGACTATTACATAGAAAACAGCTTGAAACAGCTACAGCTGCATATATTTGTTACTAGGAAAGGATTTCAAATGTATGGAAATGTCCTTCCGGAGAACAGTCGGGGACAGATGTAGCCAAGGCAAATCTGGATCTGCAGAGGGAATTTCAGAGTCTGCTTGGTTTCAGAAACTGAGATTTAAATAGCAGAAGTTTGTATGAATTGTCCATTATCTGGACTGAATAATGAGCCATGGCTTTGGGGGCAGGGAATTTGCTGCCTGAGTATCCGAAACCAGGTGTTGCTGGTTTTTTCTCTGGCTAGTACCATCTGTTCTGTGCCCAGCAGAACACTTCAGCCCAAACCATTTATTTTATGGCTGAGGATGCAAAGGTGAGTGATGCCCTATGGAAGGCAGTTGTAACATGGTGTGGGGGAAGTACAGAGCACGACTGTGGAGGAATATTCAGACAGATCTGGAGTGGGGAGACCTATTACAAAAGCATCAGACGCTATAGCCCACTTGTTCTTCATATGAAACTTCTGCAGGTGACTGGACACCGCACTCCCAAACTGCTACTAAGTTCTGTTTGTTGACTAGTGACCTGGCAAATACAAAGTGGGAAGGCTTGTGCCAGCTCTTTGCAGATGTTTGTGAGCTGCTGCTGATTCATCTTCAGGATGTACCACCTGCCCATGACAGCGGTTTGGAGCATGGCTTCATGAGGAAAGGGGAATGTACAGCACAGGGAGATTATTTTGTTTTTCATCCACTCCTTAATGCTCTTATTCCCGTCATTCTCTATCGTATTTACCAGAAATATGGAACACGAAGAAGTATTTTCTGTGCAATAAGCGCCTTTGCTTATATCTCACTAATATCCATCAACAATGTCCCTGAACTTCTTGAGAGTTTCTCTTTTTTTTTTTTCATCAGCTACAGAAGCACTCATTGCAGTTTTATGCACAGCAGTTTACAGCTGTACCCGGCAGGAATGTTGTACAGCTGGTCCGGCATATAAATTCCTAACTTCCCACTGCTAACAACCTCATTTCCTCATCCTCAATCAGCTTAGCTCCTCCAACCTCTCTTTAAGCAATACTAGCTAAAACATTACAACAAAGGGAGTTGTTATAAGTAATAACTAATAATTATCTTATCATATCCAAACTTTGTCATTTTTGACATTTTAAAATTTTCCCAAAGTAAGAATCATTAAAACAAAGAGTTAAGCAAGCCTTCTCATATCAGGTACTCTGATATCCTGAAATTAAGTATGTTCTTAAGATTTTTACAGTTGCCAGAATGGATGTTAGAGACAAATTTATTATATTTAATTTATGGATAGTGTGGAAGCATCTGGCTGGATGAGGAACCAGAAGACTCTGAAGACATGAAGGCAGAAGTACTGTTCCCAAGTTGTGGTTTTTTGTTTGTTTGGTTGGTTGGTTGGATGGTTTTTTTTTAACTAGATGCAGAATTATCATGTTTTCAGGCTCCCAGATTTGCAACGGGAACCTTGAAGGTGTGGATATTCAGGGATCCCAGCAGAAGAAATTTAGAATAACATAGTTAAGACCACAGCTCTCGCTGCTTCTAGCAACAGTTTTTCAATTAAAAGTTTGAAAGTCTGGAAAACCTTCAAGGATCCCAGACTTCTTCATGTGTATACAGAAGTTTAAGCTGAAAATTTTGTTGGTCTGTTATCTTGTAGGGCTGGAGGACTTTCAAAGACCTGATTCCTTAGCAAGAACATTAGAAAATTAAAGAACCAAATTCTTGAGGATTTCTTACTACTGATCATGAGTTTCTGTGGCTTCAGGACTCTCTTTAAGCCACAGAAATTGGAAGCGTCAAGCACTCAGAGTTTCAGACACACCTGGGGTAAAAATATAGAAAAACGTGGACATATTGCCTCCAGGGAAGAAGTCATTGGTGTTGAGACCTCAGGTTCTTCAGTAGCCATCAATGTACGATGAATCAGCTAAAGGCCACAGTATCTAGCTGCTCTCTACCATTAACTCTCACTGTACTTCTTCATTTCCCAGAAGATTTAATCATGAAGTCATATTTAATAATGTTACTGCTTTCCAATATGGGCCACTACTGGATTCAAAGCAAATAAATAGCATTTCCCTTTTAAATGAAGAAACAGAAATCCTGTAATAGGACAGTGTGCTTGGATTTATAAGTCTGTCTGAAGACTCTCAGTTGTGATCTGTAGATCTAGATTTTTCCTATTCCAGGCAAGCTTTAGGATGTTTAAATGAATGTTTTAGTAATCAGGATGGAACAGAGCATACTGAAGTGCAATTTATTTGTTGCCTTTACACACTTCTCCCCACACACCTAAACAATATTTAGTTATACTCTAATTCCCACATCTTGAATTCTGTTAATGTATTTCCATCTCTTGTTTCATTTTCTTATTGAGGTATTTACGTTAATATTGCTATTGTTGCTGGGACATTATTCTGCTTAATGTCTGTCTAAAATTTATAGAGACTTGCCCCTCACTAGATTTTAGATTTGGATCCCGAAAACTGTCAATGTTAAGATATGGGGTCTTGAAGCAGTTTACAGGTCTGCTAACTATGGAACCAAAAAGAGGGGACCATTTTCAGATGAAGAAACATAATTAAATACTGCAATAACTGATTATTTTCCGTACTCTTGGGAGGAGATCAAGAAACAGTCAGCTGATTCTGCAACCCAGAAAATTGCCCTGTATAGTAGACATGGCAATGGGAATGTGTTGGAAGTGGTTTTCTTTTTGTAAGGGTAAAAAAGAAAGAAACTGGTGACTTACAGAGGTTGTAGAATACCCATCCTTGAAGATTTTTAAAAATAGGTTTGATAAACATCGCTTAGGAGTTGTTTGACCATGTGATTTGACCTTAGTCCTGAAAGAGTAACTAGATAAGCTCTGGAGGTCAGTGTCAATGCTGAATTTCTATGGTTCTAGGTAAATAAGACAAGAAGAGGACACCCTGACTGTTCCGAATTTACTTTGGCTATGTATGGTCCTGTCAAATGCCAGATTACTGAAGCCCTTCTACCAACACAACAATATGCTCAGGGATCTACAGCATTTTGAAAATAGTGTTTATTCTGTTAATCAGTGCACAGTGAAAGAAAAGAATTAAGTAAACTCAACAAACTTTCAACAAAGCCTGCTTACACACAAAGCAGAAATCATCGTGCAGTTATTAGGAAACACAGAAAACACATCATCTCCTTCTAGAAAGCACTATGCCTTGAATTGTTGAATCACTCTACATTTTAATGTGCAAATTTGTTCCTTGGCTTTTTGTTGAAAGGATCAAACCATTTGGCATTCTCTCTGAGACATAAATGCATTAGGAAGATGCAGTATAATTTATTAAAATGTATAAAGGGAACAAAGAATAGGATTAATTTTCTTCTTCTTTTTTAATTCCAGGGGCACCACTAGGGCATTTAATATGGGTTAAACCAGATTCAAAGAGCTTTTCATTAGACATTTAACATAAATGACTAAGAGCTTAATCAGCACATACCATTTAAATGCATTGAATGGAGGAATTGAACTGTACATTGCATTATAATTTATAGAGTTTTGTTTTTGATTACATAAGGGAAATACATTTTTATGCCTTAAAAGCATTCTTTTGTGATGTCAAAAAAAAAAAAAAAGTATGGTATTATTGTTCAGAAAATGATGTTTCAATTTGGTAGCGAAGCCTAAAGTCACCCAAGTGGAAAAGATAACTAGCAAATTCCTCAAAGTCCTGTAGTTTGTAGGTTTTCTCTTCAAAATGTCCTTTTCTTCTGGGCCTGATAACGAACATTGCCTCTGCTTTCCACCCTATGTCGCTTATACATTCTTTTTAATGACTTTAAAAAAAATGACTTGTGAATACTTCTGGAATGCAGTTTAAACAGAATTAGAGAGAGCATCGCTATGCTGGGCTTGCAGCATGGAAGCAGAGCAATGCTGAAAACTTGTTTTTGCTTCCTTTTTTCAATCATTTAGTGATAGTATAAAAGTAATTCCGTCCCCACTTAAACAATACCTGGGGTAACTCTGTGTGTATCATCTGTTCCATCAGAGATGATTATAGGAAATTAAAGAGCTGCAGAGGCAAAAGTGGCTCCCATTTCAAGGAACTTTATCAAAATGTTAAGGAAGGATAATATTCTAAAGAGCTTACTTTTTAGCTTCTGTTTGCCTTCAGCAATACTGTCTATTACAATCACTCTTCAAATGGCTGTTAGTTTCCTTTCTAACAAAAGGCATTGTTTTTTCCCTTCTTTTCTCTTATATCTTTGCAGGAGACAATAAAGTATCGCTTCTTATCCAGAAACACTGAGAGCTCTTATCAGCAGAAAGGTAAGAAAAAGGAAATATGTCAGTGATGGAGATTTTTTTTTGTAGTGTGTTTTATTTTTTTTAGTAGGTCAGCAAAAGGAAAAGAAGTCTCATTTTCTGCGATGCTATACCTTATTGTTAGAAGGAGAGCTTGAAATCAAGATAAAGCTCTTATTCTCTGAGAATGCAGTCACCCTAAATTTTGTATCTCCATCTCACACTTGGCTTTTTCTTTTTTCTTTCCCTCCTTCTTTTTTTCCTTTCTCTTCCCATCTCTTCTTCTTTGTGTTCTTTTCTTTCCTAATAAAATAATTTTAATGTAAATTTTATTGTTGCGATTTTTTTCCTATTGACAGATTCTGTCTATGGTACTGGAAAAACAGGAGCAAAACCAAACTTTGGGAAATGAAAGATGTATTTATGCATATACATACACACACAAATACATATATCTATAACATTACATCTGTGTATTTAGATATATTGTTTATATGTATACGTGTGTGTAAGTATATATATGTAGTTATATATATTTGTATATGGTTCTTTCTATGGATGTATATATAAGGATATAAGGGACCTCTTAGAAGCTGGAATGCAGCTCTCATTATGGAGGCTGGTTGCATAATGTTTTCAGTGTCATTCATTTACTTATATTTAAGACAGTAATGTATTAAACAACATGATTGACATCTGACTGGTGTGGGTCCTTCTTTTTCTCATCCTCCAGTCAGAGCTGTACGTGACCAGAATAGTAGTCCGTTTTGGTAGCCTTTTGTTTTCATCTTATGAAATAAGTACCCAGACTGAGGTATACATGAGAGATGGTGGGGCAAAATCAGTTAGATTGACCTGAGCTCTGAACACACTAAAATCTGTGCATCTTAATCTTAGTCTTAAATCCTACCAGATTTTGTCCCATTCTCTCAAACTGTTCACTAGGAAAACTTTGTCTTTTGCACAGATGGGCACTATCAGTTACTGAACTGATGGAAAATTTCTGCTTTGTTTGCCTCCCCAGCCCCCAAGTAATAATTGTGTATCAGATCAAGACTACACTCACTTAGTAACTGATGTCTAAAAGTTAGTTACCACTGTCTGAACCAAGAAGGACACTGTTTAATTAATGGAAAGAAATACTTACAGATGAAGTTTCTTTGAACCTATTTTAGACACTCATCTTGGAGTGAGAGTAATTGCTCTTTGGAAATACCCATTTTCCTCCATTGTTTCTAAGGGATGACTCACTCAGAGGTAGAGGCCTACAAGCCAGATACCTAAGCTAGGGCAAATGTATCCCACCCATTGTCTTTCTTTATAGTTAGTACTCAGCAACTGAATTATCTTCACTGAAGTTATCAGGATAATGCTTAAATCTGTTCACAGAATCCCAGCTATCACTTGGTAAGGAGCAACTATGAAGGAGGAAAATGTGAAAAAAAAGAAACGAAACTATCTTTAAATATCAAAGTAGAAATGCTCTGTGCTAGAACATCCAAAAAT
Source organism: Pterocles gutturalis (assembly GCF_000699245.1). Taxonomy (NCBI): domain Eukaryota; kingdom Metazoa; phylum Chordata; class Aves; order Pterocliformes; family Pteroclidae; genus Pterocles; species Pterocles gutturalis. The sequence continues at coordinate 19,618 of NW_010110950.1, forward strand.
CCTGGAATCAAATTAAATCACTGATGGTTTCCTTGTAGATTTCAGCTTAGACTGGGTCTAAACAAAAGCTACTGCACATGTTAGGATGCTGAGCGTCCTTGAGAGACAGGTAGGAGACAGCCAGCAGCTAATGTCTGCTGAGACTGAAGAGAGGGAAATGCTGAAACTCTCATTGAGGAAGGCCTGATGTGTTCATCTGTGTACACCTACTTCTCTTAGTTTCATTGGTGCTTTCACTGATATAGCAGTAGAAGCAAAGTACCCTACTGAGACACCTCAAAAAAGATTTACTTATAACCCTTTGCTGGCTTCTCTGCTTCCCTTTCAGCATGCAAATACTCATGCCTTCACCCTGCATACAGTCTGTAGGCAGAGGCTATAGACCCATCAAAAGTCAGGACCTGGAAATCTGGTGTTCTTCAGAAGTGTCCGTTTTCTCCACTGGCAATAACTGAGAGGTTCTGCAGGTTGCCTGAGTTATGTAAGCCACATCTAAATCATAGAGTCATAGAATCATAGAATGGTTTGGAAGGGACCTTAAAGATCATCAAGTTCCAACCCCCCTGCCATGGGCAGGGACACCTCCCACTAGCCCAGGTTGCTCAAAGCCTCATCCAGCCTGGCCTTGAACCCCTCCAGGGATGGGGCATCCACAGCTTCTCTGGGCAACCTGGGCCACTGCCTCACCACCCTCACAGTGAAAAATTTCTTCCTAATATCTAATCCATGTCTTGACATAGGTTTGGACATACACTCAGAGGCTGCATGGGCAGCACCTCTCTGTGAGGAGGAGTAGGGGCTGCCTTGTGCCGGACACGGACAGTTTCAGATGGTTCCAGAACAGCCTCCCTGCAGGACACAGCCGAGCCTGTCAGCCAGGCCGATAGCACCTCTGGGTAAAAATATTTAACAATAGGCAAAACCACCCAGATGGGTAGAGGAGTGAGGGGAAAAAAAATGCGCGAAAAAAACCCCCCCATGCCCACCCCAGTACCACTCAAGGGAGGCAGGTAGAGAGGTTTGGAGTGAAGGGATGAAGCTGGGCCTGGAAAAAGGGCTGGTGGGAAAGGAAGCATTGTTTTACCTTTTTACCATAATTTCTATTGGCAATAGATTAAGTTGGTTTTACCCAAGTAGAGCCTGTTTTGCCTGTGGTGGTAATTGGTACGTGATTTCCCTGTCTTTGTATTGACCCAGAAGCATTTTCATCCCATTTTCCCCCATGTCCCACCGAGAAGAGGAGTGAGAGAACAGCTGGGTGGGTGTCTGGCAGCTGGCCAACGTCAACTCACTACAAAGATGTTTGTCTATGACTTATTGAGATATATCAGACTGCTTGAGATTAGATGACCAGCTACGTCTATGTAAACATTTAGTGCCTCTTCTGTACTTACAAAAATTTGCCTAAGAATTCTGAGCATCCAGAGATGGTATTCAATCCAGGGACATTTGAGGTTGTGAGACATTTCTGAAAATAAACACAATTTCCACTAAATTCCTTGAGATTATGAGCAGAAATTTAATTCCAGGCACGTGTCACATATTTGGCCTTCTGTTATTAAAAGGGTGTTCTGCTAGTGAAACTCAAGAACAGATTTTCAAAGAATAAAAACAAAGAAAAAAAATTGTTATATTACTAAGTCTGAGAACATTTGTTTTCAACTCAACAATGCACCAAAAAATGTAAAATCATTCAACTCTTAACTGTTTATGATGCTACTTATCATTGCTTGCTATAATTTCTGAGGTTTTTTTTTTTTTAATCTGCACTTATCAAGTGTGTGTTTGTGTGTGCATTTTTGCCCTAGTTCGGTTCATAGTGGATTTTTATACTTGTCTTGATAAATTATCAAGGGATCTCTTTATAAATATCATCTTTGTTTCTCCTAAGCACAACATTAGTAAGGGTTTTTTGCATTAAGCTCACTTTTATGCATTAAAAGTGTGTGAGGGACCCACTACATTTTGTGATTTCAAAATTATTTTTCCCTCTTGTGCATATTTTTTCTTGCTCATCACTTAGATTTTTCCACTCTCATGTTGTTATTTTGTCAGTGATGACAATATGGAAATCCATACATATTGGTATTCCAATAGAGATTTGCCTAGCCAAACAGAAGCAAAAAATTATGTGAATACAAATGTATTAACTGCAAAGATAAATCACAACATGCAGGCAACTTGAACAAGCTGAGGAAAGAGAGGAAAAGATGTGGGGTAGGGAGTGCATCTTGAAACCAGCTGGAGTTGGAAGATGGAACATCACACAGAAATCAGGAAACATTTATAAACATAACTTTTTAGTATCACACAAGCAGAAAAGGCAAATTGATTGAAAAGCAAGCAGGCCCACAACCACACTGAATGGAGAAGTTTTATCGTCTGAAAATCATCTGTGCTCATTGTCAAGCTTTTTACAACTCTACCTTGATTTGGGGTCCTTTTTCCTTCTTCTTCTTCTCCTTCTTCTTCTTCTTCTTCTTCTTCTTCTTCTTCTAAAAAGTTTAAAAAATATGAACTTAGGAAAAGCCAATTTCATGTGCTGTTAATTTAATTCCCAACATAAAACCTTACTTCTTCTGATGGAAAATGAAATTACCCTTTCTACATCCGTTTTATCTGTCAATTAAATTCTTTTTTTTCCTCTTTCCTCCCCTCAAAGAAAAAAGAACATGCACGTTATTGGTTATATTTTCTGTGCTTGCAACAAAATGAAAATGGGAAGAGGTGACATTAACTACAGTAAGTACACAAAACGTGCTTGATTACCATGTAAAGATGCTGGAATGACAACTCTGGAGACTTTGAATCTCCTTTGTGAGGTTGTAGATGTCTAGGCTAATTTTCATTTTCCATTTCTCCTGGTATTGCATGGCAAAGCAGTTTTAATAATGGGACTCTTAGCAGCGTTAACTATTAACCTTTCTATTTTGTGGTATCTTAAAGAAATGGCTTTTGGAGGCAGCTTTCTCTGCCTGAATCTGTATGTTAATAAAGATAGGAAAATGAAATGCATCTTTCGGGCAGAAAAGAAAGGACATCCACTGCAATCCATTCTGTATGATTAATTTCAGGATGATATTTGTCTCTGCTTCACGTTGTCATTATTTGACAGCTATGAAAAAAAAATCACCTTCTTTGGTCTCACTTGGTTATTATTTGTATTACCTTAGAGCTGATTGGAAAATAGTATTTGAAAAAAAATCATATTTTCAAAATTGAAAAAAAAAATTGAGACAGTTTTTTTTGTTCACTTTTTGAATAAAGACAAAAACACATTCCAGAACAAAAAAAAAAAAAAACCAAACCTGATCATTTTCTTTATTTTTTTTTTTTTTCGCAAGTAACACCAAAAGGAGAAGAAAGCAGTTGCCATTTGTTGAGTAATGGAAAACCCTGTAGCTCAGCCACAAGAGTTTGTCTTGCGTATGAAGATGTGAAGTGTTACAATCTTTATTTGGGGCAAAGATACCATAGGTAACCTAACTATAAGGCCTTGCGGATTGTTTGCAGCTGTGACAGAGACTAACAAAGAACTCGTTTTTGGGTGCTGAGGGGCGTGTCATGGTAAACCTTTGCATGACCGCTTAAGATGTTACCACAACCCAACCTACCCACCATTCACTATCCACTTTTCAGCTGTGTCAGTTGGAAGCTGCACTAAATTGCATTTAATGGTGAGCTGAAATGAGGTGCAGCTAGATTTTTATTTTCTGTTACATTTTTTAGAGGGAGAATAGCTTAGAGGCTGTGAGACAGAGGACTGAGCAAATGTATGTCACAAAACCTCGGCAACCGTATTCGCCAGAGGACACCTGCTATCTGCTCTCTCAAAACAGTTTTTAAGGAGGACACTCTACTCCGTTGCCCTTTGTCTTCACTGACCTTGAGAAGAAGGACAAGTTACAGTCAAATACTTTCTGCTTTTACACCTGTAACAGATTGGGGAAGCTTAATGCTCACGGATGCAGTGAGGGGCATTTCCTGGGTGAGCTTCCTCTTACTTGGAGAGTCTTTGCATTGCTGAACACATCTGAGGGTCGAAATAAGTAATACTGAATTTTATGTCCAACGGTATAAACATATCCAAAGAGAACTGGTTCAATTCTGCCACAGCAGAGGCATCTGAGGCATGACTCTTCTCTCACATCTGTAAAAATCAAGTACAATACTGTTAAAGTCAGAATTAGAATTATACCAGAGGAAAGCCGGAGTGATTGAAAGAAAAATCAGGCCTACACTCTATAAAGTGCATGTTTAAACAGCATCACTTTTTTTTGAACTTGACTACATACACCTAGAAGGCATTCAAAGCATGCACTTGCAGTTATTTGTTACTCCTGGAATGATTAAAGTAAATCACATTGTTTGATATGAAAAATATGTCGTACACACACTTCTATTTTTCTCACCGCTCTGCCCTCCCTGCTGCATTTTGTAGCGTAATCAAAATGCAAAATACATTTTGAAAAATTAAATGAGAGACATACGTGTGAATCATGAGGTTTATTTGCATGTTTGGCCCTTCAATTCATTAGGGATTTTAGTTTTTCCAGGAGGGAAACTGTCACATTTACATATTCTTAGACAGGCATGCAAATATTAGTCAGAAACTATAGTTTATTCAATGCATTACAAGCTCCTGGGCTGCCAAACAGTAATTTCAGTTCCTGAGTAATATACATTTTTGGAAACCTGGCATAATAACACTGTATTATAGTACTGCCCACTAGGACCACTTATGATTTTGTCAGGTTTTCCATTATCCAGCCTTATATTATGGGCCATGTACATTCTATGCCAACCATACAAATTTGTTATCTGACACTCACGGTCTCAGTCCCAGAGCAAATTTTTTTTTGCGTATTTCAGAAAGCAAATTCACAGAAGCTTATTCAGAAGTTCCAGCTGGACCAAAGGAGACACAGCACCAAAAGAAAGAAAACCAACTAGTATAAGTCCTTTATATCCATTTTTTTCTGTTTCTGTGATCTATTGTGTTGCAGAGGTTTGCTACTCCAGAAGCAAAAACGCACCCCAAAGAACGTACACAATGAAAATACACAGTCTGTAATACTTGTCAACTGGAAAGGAAGTGTCTGTAATCTATCTGGGAAGTGGGCTGTAGTGTTTTTATATTCTCTTGTTTGGCATAAATTTATGAACTGATGTAACTGAACTGAGGTTACTCTGGTGCATATTGAAGAAAATAGTTTACACCGAGTTCCCTTTTCCCTCTTCCTTGTCTCAAGTGGAGGCTGTTATAACTGTTAAAAATCCCCACAGGTAAATTCAGGCCTGGTTAGAGGCAAGGCCATTGCTAAGGTCAAGAAGCCACTGGAGCAGAAATAGCTTACCAAATTCATATAAGTCCCAAAGGTTTCTGTAGACAGTGTCAGAGGAAGCATGTGATTAGTATCACATGAGGCTACCTTTGGCTTTCAGCCTGGGTGCCCCAGGACGTACTTACATTTACTCAGGCTGGCCTTAGTCTGGGTGAGGCTTAAACCCATGCTTCTGGCTTTTTCAGCTAGCAAAGAAAGTTAAAACCTTTATAATGAAAAGCTGAACTCACAGCTGATGAAGATAGATATCCTTATTAAATTCATTGAGGGAACATATCGATTGAACCATAGGGACTGAATTAACCAATAAACTGTTCAATTAGTACTAAAGGGTAGGAAAATTTGACCTATGTGTAAATTGTGCTTGTTCTTTGGACTAAATATTAAAGACCATAATACCTGGAGCTTTGCACTCCATGCAACTGTTCTAATCCTATTTTCACAACACCATTCAAGGAACTGGGACCAGACTCTCGTTCACAAAATCTATGTAATACATTGACATAAAAGCAACTCTGTAGATTTTGAGCTCTAGTTATGCTATCAGGAAGGCTGTACACAACCTCTTGGCATGGGCAAAGGGGACAAAATTTATAGCTCATCAACATCTGATTCATGCTTGAAAAAAGAGGTCTTTTTTCCCTGCAGGAGAATTATAAAATGTTTCCATTTTTCATACACCATAACTTCTGTCCATTAAACCTGTGTAAGGTTTCTTAGTATGCAGACAGGCTATACATGTGGAAATGGGCTGTTTTTTAAATCCACATTGATAGGACGGATTGTAAGCTCTTTGAAGGCACTGTTACAGCCTATCATGTTCATGATCTGTGGATTTAGGACTTCTGAATGCACAGTGGCAGAGTACTCTAATGATGCATTATACTGTATCCATGATAGGTAGATTATGGGCTGATTGCAGATATTTGAACTATGCCTTACAATCCATAGTGTGGTTCTTTGAGGATTTGTTGAAGGCACTGAGGATCAGTGCAGTTTGACCTGACTCTGAAGAGGAACTAAGAATTAGAGCTTGTTTAAATTTCACTACATTAAAGGCATGATCATGCTGCCATGATTCCAGCATAGTCCAAACACCACTTAACTCAAATAACCTTGCTCGGGAAATCATCTTATCCTAGACACAGCAAAACGGATCTTAGCATAAAATAATGGCTCAAGAATTTTCCTAGAGTCTTGAAAGGGTCTTACAGTTCACACTGATTTCTGTGCTGCAATGGCTAGACAGATATTGAAACCTCATTTAGTTAGTGTATGTCAGTGCTATATAGATTATGTACTTTTTTCAGGGATCGAGAAAAGTATCCAAAAGAAAGAGTCCAGACCTAAGGATTTATTTTATCCTTTGTTTTATATAATCAGTGTAGTAATACCCCACAATATAGTTCTCTGAAATTGATTGTCTGAATTTACATAAATTACAATAACCCAACTTTTAGAGAGGCAGTATGATCCATTGAATATTACTGTATCATTGTATTTTGTTTGCAGCCCAGATTCTTCTCTTCACCTGAAGGATGACCATAGGCTGCTGTTTCCCCTTCCATTCCTGTCTTCTCTTTTTGTATTTTTATATTGTTTGTGAAGAGCTAGTCACAGCTTGGTTTATCACTAAGCACTATGTAGACAGTGTCTTCCAGAAAAACCATCTTGAATGAGACATTTAAACTCTGCTGTAATAGAAATAAAAGTAAGACAGGATATTCTATATACTTACAAGAAGATAATTGTCTATTCAGACAAGCAGAAAATATTACCCATGATCCCAAATCCCATCTTTCTCGAGGTTACTTACTAGCAAAATGTTGCTGTCAAATATATTCTCCCTCCCATCCTCTTCTGTGATAGATTTATTCTCATCACATGTGTGAGTTGAGAAATATACAAAAAAACGGCCCTTTCATTAAGATTAGAAAGCTACAGCTCTTAATTCATGCATTTATGCGATTTTTAACTGTTTTTAACTAGCACAAAATGGCTCGTTGGAATTATGCAAGCATAGATCATTTTAATTTGAATCACTGTGGAATCATAAAGGACTCTGTTCTTTAATTTTGTGCCTTCAAGTCAGCCACTTTGATTAAAAAATAATAAAGCATGAGAGCTGGAGGGTCCTTGCAGGTTCTTCCAGCTATCATGGATCCCTGATCTTTGGTACTAATTCTTCTCATTAATATTAATAAAGGGCTGATAGGCCATCTCAAAGCATAATACAAAACCCATGCAATTAATTGCTTGTAGTGTTTTTATGCTTATTTTGCACAATGAGAAGCGATGCCTCAGGAGTCTAAATATCAGTTAATCAATAATATCAAATCCACTGAAAATGAGCCCTTCAAGTCCCTTTTTCATAAATCTTCCCCAACTTTCAGTAGGATTAAAACCAATTACATGTTGTTTGTTTTTAAATTAAAAAAAAAAAAAAAAAAAAAAAGAAAGAAAAAAGAAGAGAGAGAGAGGGACAGAAGAGGCAATACAGACAGGTTTGCATATGCTGCCCTGCTTCTCCTTTCAGCACTGCAATCTTTAATAGGTAAAATGCTATGGTTTAGATTTCTTTTCTTTCCCACTTCTAGATAAGAGACAAAGTGATCACAGGAAATTAGACTTGAGCACTATCAATAAAGTCTTCTCAACAGGTTCTTGCAAATTCTGAGATATTAGCTATGTTGAGCTTGATGGCATCCCTTAACTGCTCAAGATTACACATGGCATTTTGGCCAGCAAAACCTTTCAGATAATTGAGAACTCCTCTCTCATCATGAACTGCCCACATAGACACTTGGTTTGAGTGTGAACAAGAGTCAAGATTATGTACTTCTCCCTTTTGCTGTCCTCAGACCAGGTGTGCAGCAGGGCCAAAGACTTGAGTCCCTTTCACCTCACCATGTCCCAGCCCTGTTGTTGCACACTGCAGGACAAAAAGGGAAATTGTTAGAGCTTGCTTGTTTCTTTGTTTTTAACTACATGTACAAGGTTTTGCAACGGGGATAGACTAGATCATCGAAGTAACAAACTTTGGCCTTGTAAAGCTGAACAACCAAGAATATTCCTCTCTTTCCTGTCGATTGTATTTGGGCATGAGCTAATGTGCCTACTGGTATAGATGGTGTTAAAGTATAATTTTTTGAGACAAAGACTGACCTCTTAAAAGAAACTAGTTTTATGCTGCTTTGTTGTTGATTTGCGTTTGAATGATGTAATAGAAAATAGATTTGGAAGTAGGCAGGGCTGTGGGTATTTCAGGTTGCAACACGGCCTACAGAAAAGGGTTGTTCTGCTTCACATGGTTCACAATAATTGGTTAAATCCTGCATCTGTTGCTCTGGGCTTTTTGCAGTTGGGTGCATTATTTTTAGAAAAGAAAAAGTACATTTTTATGCACACCTGTACCTGTATTGTTCTATCAACAAGTATGAATTTATAAGGTCAAGTCTCATCCTTCAAATAGTCCTCATATACACACATGAAAGAAAATGGTTTTAGGAAATGTCAGAATGCTTTATATCAACATTTTCAGAATGAACTAGAATGTTTCATTTCAAAATGTCATTTTCATTTTGAAATTGATCTTTTTAAAGGGTAAGAAAAGAAAAGAAGGGAAAAAAAAGCTTAAATAACTTGAAAATGAAACACAACATTTTCCCATTTGAATGAAACTTCCCAGTGTACAAACTCAAACCCATGATCTATTTATTTTACTTTCGATATTGAACTCCAAAGTCTAATATTCTCACAGGTCAAGTCTTTTACTCAGATTTCAAACCAGTGGTCAACTAAAAGTACACTATCTGTTTTTCTCTGTGATTGCACACCAGATGTACTGTCAGGTGTAGCTTGCATAGCTGAAAGATGCAGATGTGATTACATGGTTCTGTAGTTCCTTCCTCTGCTCTGTTATAGAGGCATGGTAGGTAGTATAAATTAAAATTTAAAAAAGAATTATATGAGGAAGCTCTATGTCAGCAGACAGAGTGCAGGTTTTCCCTTGGTAAGGAGAATCCACAGCAAGGCACAAAACTCCAGGCATTCCAACATCAGGAACATACGGACTTTCTTCTGATTTTTTTTTTGTTTTATTGGGATCTGCAATGTTTGGATTACGTTCATGGGGGGATCAGATAGCTCCACCCCAGGCATCCCTTCTGATCAGTAGGTTGGCAAAAACCAAGAGCTAACCACATATTACCACCTCCTTCTGGTTCACTGCGCATTATGATGAGGTCATGAATATAATTTTTTTTTTTCAGTTGTTAAAATATGAAGATTTTTTTATACAAGTCTGACATAGAGTCCAATGTTACAAAAAATATAAGAGGAGATGGTACAGGGAATAAAAGGCAGATCAGTTTCACATAGATTCTAATTTAAAATAAAGAAAACATTAGCTTAAAAATTAACTGTAAGCTTTTCATCTCGTGAATCAGCTTACACTTTGAAAATCCTGGGCAAAAATGTAACATCAGAGGCAAATTGTGATTTAGACCATTGTTATTTGATGCAGCTGATTTCAACTGCTTGAGCAAGCCAGGCAAACCACTGCCTCCCTCTCACAGTCACTTGCAAACTCTTTCCTCAAATGTCATTAACCTACCCAGTTATTATAAAGGACTTGTCACTGTTTTAAACTCTGACTTAGAGGTGTCGTTCATCATATCCTAAGAATGTATCAACAAATAATTAGATGTTAAAAATATTACTAATAGCAATTAGTGCCGTTTCATGCAAAGTGGGTCTTGAAACCTATTTCCTAGTTTGACAAAATAAAGTTCTGGTTGTTCATGTCTGGAAAGGGTGTTTATCTCATAACACAGAAATTCAACCTCTTTTTTTCCCCTTGTTTGAATTCAACAAGATAATCTGCCTTCAAAATTATTTAGTTTAGCTAAAATCAATGGCTGTAATAAAATATACCTTAATTAAAAAAAAAAAAAATTGAGGTACAGAAAGTCAGACTATATGAGCAAATAACCCCAGTCAAACTGGATCTCTATGAAACTCCGAAATGAGTCCCCAAGGAGCCTCCAGAAGCAGTTTGTTATTGAATAGAAGTATATCTATAAGACTTCCAAATAGAGACAAGGTGTATAAGATAATGAAAAAAAATTATAATAAAAAATATTTATAGAAAAGATGCTGTTGAATCCCCCCAAGATAACAGCTCCAAGGCTTTCAACAAATGATTGGACAAAAATTATTTTATTTTATTTTCCATGTTTTACAACAAAAATTTGTCATAGGAAGAGACTTCGGAAAATCAGATGTGTTTCATCCTCTCATGAACTTGATTAAGGTCAGAACCCCATTGTGCTAATATTTGTATTAAGAAGTCCTCTCCTTAAAGGATTTGCAATTTAAACAAGTAGGGACACAGGAATAGGGATAAGGGAAATTTTGAGAGGAATTCTTCAACAAAGAATGCTTACATAATTCATCTGCTGTGACACAAGTGCTCAGACTTGGTAGACATTTACCTGAGATCACAGAATCATAGAATCATGGAAAGGTTTGGGTTGGAAGCGACCTTAAAGATCATTGAGTTCCAACCCCCTGCCATGGGCAGGGACACCTCCCACTAGCCCAGGTTGCTCAAAGCCTCATCCAGCCTGGCCTTGAACCCCTCCAGGGATGGGGCATCCACAACTTCTATTAAATAGGTATATGAAGAGATTACACTACACAGTTGCCTGCATCACACCTGTTGAAGAACTATCCCCACCATTAGTGACAATGGCAGAGAGGGTGATGTGGCCCTCATTCCCAGCCTAGTGTATTAAAAGAAAGTGAAGTTGTTTCAGGTTTTAGCTATTATTCAGTGTTGTGATATACATCAGCAGATATTTGAAAACACCACGTCTTCTTCTGCACAAAGATGGGACAGACACCTACGGCTAAGCAGATCTCTTAAGATCCTGCAGTGAAATCCTGAGATGCCATTAAGTCAAAGTCCACAAAAAGTGTAGTGTAGTGATAAATGAAGAAAACTCTCCTGAGTCCCAAGGCAGAGCTTTAACACATAAAAAGTCCTTATTCACCATTGGCAGTTTTGCCCAACCTTGTTTTGGAGATTTTCACATTATTCGTTTAAAGGTATTAAATGAACAAAGGTCAGAAGAATTACCAATAAAAGGCGCTGGCACTGGCTGAAGCTGTAATTCTCAGTCTGGCATACCAGTCAAACAATTGGGATAGTATTTTAAGCAAGTAATCAAAAGATATGTGCAATTTAAACCATGCTTCTCCCTTTTTTAAATAGTTATTTAGATACAAATTAATGATTAAATTAATAGTTCTTGGTGACTAAAAGGATCTATATGCATATTTGTCAACATCAGCATAAAAACAGTTGAAAATTCTGAACAAAGTGCTGTCAAGTGACTGTATGCAACTGTACTCCAGAGTTCTACTTGTAGCTAGCATTATTTTTATTGGGTATCCCATCTGTTTTATACTTATAAGCTGATAGGAAAGAACATGAAGTCTCTCGGTGGTCAGTGCTGATGGTCATACATATATTGTACGTTCAGCTGTTCAGTAATACCATGGGGTGGGTAGATAGAAGGTGTAAATTACCCAGAAGCTGTCTGATTGCTGGTGCACGCTTGAAACAGCTGTAAGGGGTCCTGAACAAAGCACAGCAGTGGTAGTGAGAAAACTATTAGCATATGCATGAATAAGTGGGTGTGAAAATTCTGGCTATCAACATGCAGTGGGTACTGGATTCCAGCTGAGGAGGTGTAAAAAAACATTCTCTTGACACAGAAGTGTGAATTTCAGGGAGACAAACCTGATGAAAGCCAAAGATTTGCATTTGTTTCATTTGTTTAGATAAAGGGCTGTGTAATTTTCTGGTTTTATTCTGTTGGTCTTAGATGAATTTTTTGCCAGTTTAAGGCAAACAAAGCAAGCTGGTGAACAGCATCAGGTGATAGGATGGCAACTGGGTAGGACAGAATCGCAACGGAGGCTGCAGATGCAACTTTCTCACTGGTAATACTCATCAGAACTTCACCAGGCTACACAGAGGTCACGGCCCAGACTTCTGATGGTTCTTTATTGTTAAGACTGTTAAGACTACCACTAAAAATCAAAAAAGAAACTGAGCCATTCCTTTGCTGGAGAGTATAAAACCTGTCCACTGAAAAAGGACACTTGAAAATCCTGCTCCTGGGCACTTGAGGGCATTTCACATTTCAGCCATTCACAATTTATATTTATTTGAAAAATTGTGTTGCTGGGCAGTCTTTTCTAATAGCAATATAATGGTATTGCAGCTGGAATTTAATGGTACACTATTACACTTCAGGGCAGCCACAGCACAAGTGTATCAATTCTGGGATGAGTCAATGGTGAAAGAGCAATATTGAGGTCATATTTTTTCTCTTTCTGCACATCAGTGGGACAGAAGTATAGAACTTCTGGCAGAAATGTAAAAGATTATTTTTCAGTGATCTAGTTTCATTCCAGACAAATTTCTATATCTCTTACTTGAAGATTTGCTGTACTACCTTTTTTTTTGTTCTCTGACAGGGTCTGTCACAGTGATATCAGAAGGGTTACCAATGAAGCAATAAATGGCATGATCATCTACCTCATTTGCCTTTCTTTTTAATATAACTTTTCAATATTCCTTGAAATTTATATTCTGTCATACACATCATTAATATACGGTTGACACAACACATTGTGGAAAGCAGTAAGACTTTGCTGGTTCAAAAGCATACTTTTAATCCAGAATTTGACAAAATATAATCTCTTCTGCTATTAAACCTTGGTTTTGCAGCTGATAGATATGTTAGTTTTAAAACGAGATCAAACCAGACATACTCTATGTTTTGCTGTATGGGTTCTTTCTTCAGCAACTCATTTAAGGAGAAAAGGCATCAGATCATACAACTGGCTGTGCAGGCTCAGACCAGAGGTTCACCTAGGTCGGTATCCCCCTTCCACTACTTGCTAGCAGTTGATAACCAAAGTAAACCACAATAATATGCAGCTCTGCCATATGTTTGCCTGGTGTACTCTTGCAGACTTCAGTGGTTTGTGTCTTGGAAACTTCTTGAGCTAGAGGCTGCACGTGTGTATTTAGCGGTCTTAAGTGAATTTTCCTTTAATCTCTTTACCTAACCATTTCTTGAACCCCAGGTAGACATTGAACTATTAGACTAAAGAAACTACAAATATGTTTTCCCCTGTTTTGCATCTATTTGACAGTTTATATACATGTTTTTATACATTAACATTTGTATATAAATCAATAGATGGAGATATAAATATGTGTAGATAGCTATGAAATAGCAGTTATATAGGAAACAGAACAGGGTTAAATAGAATAGAATAGAATAGAATAGAATAGAATAGAAAACAATTTCAATTGGAAGAGACCTACAGTGATCGTCTAGTCCAGATGCCAATCTGACAATATACTATTGCTATTGCTGCATTAAGAACACTCCTAGAGAAATGAAAAGGAATGGCAAAATCTCCAGTCAGCTCCATGCCCAAGAGGATCACAAATCTCTACAGGGTTTATAAGCTAAATTACCTTGCACTGATCTGCGTCTATTTGTTTATCACTGGATAGGAAAAATAAACAATCTTACAAATGAATAAGACACTTTAGACCTTTTCTTTTACAACAGAACACCAAAGTGAAAGTCTATTTTCTTCCCTTTTCACCCTGCAGAATTTGCTGCCTAATGGCTGAGCTTCAACAATGGGGACATGTAAACACCTGGACTATAGACAATTATGATATTGCCTTGATTCATCCCAATAAATGTATTTTTTGTTGCTACAAGTCCACAGGCTTTGTATTGACATGACAGTATGAGGTCTCTGAACTGAATACGCAAGTCACATCTGTGTAACGAACAATACCTTTTTATGTCATTTGGGACTGGCAGAGGCTATAGTACACTTTCAAAATTTGTCTGGGAACCGATAAAGAGGGAGCAGATCATGCAGAGAAAATGTGGGTGGCAAAAAACCAAAACCAAACCCACAAATGGACTGAAAACTGAGGAGGAGGAGGAATCCCACACCATGAACATCACACACTTCTCTACACCAGGATATGGTTGACTTGTAACTCCTGCTCATACATTCCTCTTCAACAGAACCGAAGTTTTCAATGTGACTCACATTGGAAGGGTAAGCATAAAAGCAAAGAGAACTAGTAAGTTTCCTGAATAACAAATTTAGCTGCAAAGGGCTTTCCTGTGTTAATTTTCACTAAGTGTATTGATACTGGAACTAATAAGAAAAAAAGATTAGGTTTTTATTAGACCATTAAACATTAATTAAACAATAAAATCTTAGGTCAAAATACAAGAGATAGTGTTCCCTTTTGCACCAACAATATTTTGAGTAATATTATCAAGGTACAAGAGTTTGGATCTACTGAGAGTAGGACAGAAATTATAAGCAGTTTTCTTCACCTCATTTGTGAGTGACAGTACTGAAAGGCATACACAGACTCAATTCTTTTAGTCATATTCACATCTAAAACTGCCCTTAATGACTGTACTTTGTTGTGCATTCAACTCCATGGATAGATAATAAGTGAGCTGTGAGCATTTCTACCAATTGAGCCACCTAAGGGTAGCAGGCATGAGATTCCCTATTTTAACATAGAAGAAGGAGACAGAATCAGGGCCACAGTAGATCAGGTTGCTCAAATTTGAAGAGCTGTAAATGAGCATAGGTAAGCCAAGTTGGCTGACAAAATCAAGTGAAACAACAGAACTTTAGATCCTTCTAAGTTTATACTAAAAAATGCAGGTTTCTTTGCCTTACAGAAGCTGAAGTTGTTAAGAAGTGTTGGTTGAGGATCATTGTCTTGGACATAGGGGCATAAATTTTACAGAAATCTGAGTTTAAGGACATAATATCCTTTTGGGATTTGATTTCGTGTATATTATGCACTAACAAGAAGTACAAATGACTACAGAATGTACTAATTAGAAGTTAATGATAAAAACCAACTATAATAACTTTAATAACGAAGCAGATCTGTATGTGAAAATTGTAAAACCCCTATGGGTAGGATATGCATTTAATGCTCTGCCTTAGCCAGGGTTAGTGAAGGATAGTTGGGAGAGGAAGAGAAACACAACGGTGAAGTAGAAACTTTAAAGCTCAGAGCAAAACCTGTTAATGAGAAGACAATCCAGAAGATGCTGCATGGCCTTTGGAAAGAGTATGTCACCAATGACTAATCCTGTGATTTGCCACAAATCTCAGTTTGTAGTCCTGGAGAAATCTGTTGGGTTTAAAATAAAACAAAGCAAAGCAAAGTAAAGCAAAGCAAAATCAAATTAAATTAAATTACATTACATTAATATAAAATAAAATAAAATAAAATAAAA
>NW_010110951.1:0-17005 GCF_000699245.1 Pterocles gutturalis
AGGTCTCATGGACTTGTGCACCTTCAGGTAACCTATTCAGTTTCAGTTTTCTAAATTTGAAAATAAGGGTTTGTGCTTATCTTTGTTCTAAAAATCCTGGGGCATTCTAGCTCTTTTTTAAAGGGCTTGTGAGAAGAGAGACTAGATAGGCTCAGGTCCACATCAAAGTCATAACCAGCTCTGTTACAGTGAAACTACAGCCTTATTGAATAGCCAGTAAACCATATTCATAGCCAAAATCTATCAGGCTCATCAAGCTTTTCCTGACAAATCTATAGCTTTTGCACGGAAGGGCTCCTCTCTCCTAAAAGCTACACTTGCTTGTTGGCATTCCTCTTGTTCCTCCTGCTTGCCATTTGAGCAGATTTACATTTTAGGTGTCTATTTTGTCTGATGTGAAGAAACTTGCCTAAAATGGGCTTCAAAGAATGATTGGCACCAATAAAGGATTTTATCTCAAGCCAGGAAAATTCAAACCCAGTATTTCTCAGAAAGATGCAATAATTTCTGCCTTATATTGATGACTGAATTTTTTTTAGCAAAGCCACAGCATGGCCAGTTTGGTTATAAACCCACTTCAGAAGAGAGTAGGTTAGAAGATGAAGAGTGGCAGCGCCTAATACTTGCCTGGAAGTTTCATAGTGCTTCCAGAGTAACTCTGAATTGCTACTGGAAACCAGCTGAAGGAACTCAAGTAGCTATTGTGTATAGGCCTGAAGACAGCTTAAAAACAAGCTCGTTGAACAGTATAAAGCTAACTAACTTCAGTTAAGCACCTGATACTGGTAACAGTGAATCCTGTCCTTAAGGAGTATTATTGCTGAACAAGCTACTACTAGAATTTTAAGTACTCTGTTGTATTTAGTTTAGGTAACTTTAGCCAAACACATGCCTTAAATGTATAGACTCATATCTTGCAGTGGATTCAAAATTACATGGGAAGTAAAAAAAAAAAAAAAAAAAATTTTTTTTGTTACCGAAGAGAAGTATTTAAATAAGCTGGAATTTTTGTGAGATTAAAAGACTGATAGTTCTTGACTAACTAGATTATGGCAATCTAGTAGAGATGATGGAACTGTGAATAGCAAAGTCAGGCAATCATTTGTTGGGACAGATAGAGTCTGCTAGTAAAGTAAGGATGATATAAAATTACACTTTTTTCCTCTTGTATTTTGCAGGTGATCTGTGCTGTTCTCTTTTCCCCCTCTTCACCCATTCATTTTTTGCAAGGAGAAGGGGAGGTGTTTATCTGCTACTACCCAGAGATGCTTCTAATTATAGACCAAACTGACCAGTGAAAAGAGGTCTGCAGGCTGTCTAAAAATTCTTCTAAATTCACTTCTGTGAATTCCACTTCCAGAGGAAACTATGTTTTCTACTTGTCCAGTCATATACCAATCAGCTATTTTTAGTTCATGGGCTGATTTCTGGCAAGCGTTGCTGATACTAAGCTGGTTTCATGTAGTAAAAGAGAGGTGTCTGATGGTACTCAGGGTGCGTCAACAGTTTTCATCAGGGTTAGCTAGCTTGGAAAGCTAAAATCTTCCAGCTACTTTGGGGTACTCTTACCTCCTTTGCATAGGGATTTTGTTTAATAAGAGCTTTGGGACATGAACTGTTTTTACTCTTTCTTCATAATACAGGGTGAAAGGACTTATCAGAAGCTCCAGCAGCACCCTAATAGAAATTATAATATTACTTTGCACTAAGAAGTTCCTTCTCACAAATTTCAAAGTACTTTTCAAAAACAAGTACAACTGTTATTATCCCCATGTTACTGAAAGAAAAGTAAAGGAAAAGAGGTTTATTATGCAGTCACACTGTGTGTCAAGGGAAAGCAAGGGACAGAATCCACATCACTGAACTCTTACCTGATCACACTTTTTGGTTGCGTGTGTTGGTGGCACATGGCATTTACAAAACCCTTCTTCTCCTTCTCTGATGCTGTGGTTAGGGCTCAATGTGTTTCCAAATGTTAGATGGGCAGGGGGAGGCTTGGAGACTCCTGCTTGCACCTTGCCATTTCCATTTCTTCTCATAATAACTCACAAAAGATTCAAAGTACAAAGGATGTGAGGTAGAATACGTTGCTACCGACTACTGTAACACCCTGACCAAGAAATTGATAGGATGTCACTTGCTAGGATGTAATTTCCAATAATCATATATCTTCTGTTTACCTCCCTCTTAGTGATTTACTGTGTAACAACTCCCCACCATATATCTGTAGGGAGCTTCTCTGCTCACCTTGGTTTCTGCCTTTCAAGATACTGCACTGCATGATGATAAGCTTCAGAGAGAAATTACTACTGTCGACAAACCCAGTCATCCATGTCGTACATTGCATTACCTAAATCCCAGGGGAGTGTCTATCTGCAGGTGAATGCTGATGGCAGAATTCATTTAGAGAAAGGCTGGTGTTGCTCTGTTTATTTGCATACAGAAGTATCTATAAAGCATCCTATTATTCTATTCCCATATTCTTTTCCTGAAATCATCCTCTGAGGACAGAACTACAAAAATGAGTGTTAAAAAGCTATGAAGTACCTTAAGAATTTTGTTTTCCTTAAAAAAAAAAAAAGTGTATCTATGTAAATAGTAATAAATGAGAAGGTGAAAGAGACTAGAACTGAAACCAGGAAAAGAAAGATCATTTAATTTTACAGAACATTTAAATGGTTTGCTTTTGGAGTTCTTTCTTCATTTGGTATACATTCTTCTTTTTTAATTCTCTATGAAAGAAATAGAAATGTGGACTCTGGGAGCCCTCTGTTACTAGCTCAGAAGTAGCAGACCTGATATTTTTTCCCAGAGCCATGAAATAATGAAGCCACAGGGACAGTTGATGTCTTCTAGGGAGCTGTTTGGCTAAATTCTCAGGGAACTGTTTGCTGTCCAGCAAACTCCCATGGCAGAGTCAAAATATCTTTGCATCTCATTTAAAGTTCAAGAAAACAGTAAATTCTGGTAAAAAAAAAAAAAAAAAGTTATAATTGTTCAAACTTGCTGCAAATAGAAATGACCTTGTATATTTAGTTAAGTCTTAAAAACAAAGTAGTCATCATACAGACAAACTGTGAGGAGCCAAATTCTGAGGTACATTAATGCTCCTTTACAGCAGTCTGTTTAAATAGGCATTATTTGAGTCACAAACTGCTTCCAGAGAAGCAGCCTTAGAGCATATGCCTGCTCTGACTGACAAAATATCTTGTTTAGGACCTCTAGACCAGCTTATATTGTAAAGAATATGCCAGGGAGAGAGTGGGTCATAGGAAGAAGGGAATGAGTTGGGTCTAGGGAATACAGTTACTCCTACTTTCTAGACCCGGAGTTCCTGCAAGAAAATACAGAAATACCACAAAGTTGCTTCTGTCTTTCACTTCTCAGAGCAGGGGGAAAGTCTTGAGAGGTACGGCCTTCATTTCCAGCAAACGTATAGTTATTGTTTTTTAGGGAGTGAAGAAGCCTTCAAGTCCTTTAGGGTACTCAGGAAAAACACCCAGCTCATACCAAACCTGCCTACCTATATTTCTCATTGAAAGTCCAATTTCTGACATGTACAGAGGCAGAAATATTATAATTTCAATAAAAGCTGTGGACTTTTTTCTTCACTTTAGCTCATCTATTTTGATGTTTCTCAGTGGCATGATATTCAATTAATTAATGTCATGCAATGAGATAAGTTAAACCTCACTTGCCAGGCTGGCTCTGAGCTTTTCTTCTACAGTTTCTTGTTCTTGAGGACTTTAAGGGACACTTCAAGCATTCTGCACAGGTGTTGGTGAATTTCCATTATTTGCAGTAAGTGCTTGAGAAATAAACTTCCTTTCCTTGTACACTTTGTTAATTTTAGTGGAGCTTCTTATTCCCTTCTGTTAAGCAGATGGATAACCTGCATTTCTAACAGAATATACCATTTTAGTTTAAAAGCACTGGAGATTTTTATTTCCATTGATGTTGTCAATATAGCACTGGAGAGAATGTTTGCTGCATGACCCGCATGCCCCAGAAAAGTATACTCAAGAAGAACAGCAACAATATTTGCCTTTGCCATGTAAATATGGCTCTTTATTGTTGTCAGCTTTAGTTAATGGGATACTAGCTTTGAACAAAGGTTTGGACTACAGAGTAATCTACTCTGCATATCAAATATTTTGAAGTAAGTCAAAGTAGGTGCAAAATAGAAAATGAATATAAGCTTCAACCTTTTTCCTGGACATCTTTTTACTGAACTCAGTAAGACAGTGTGAATGCAAGATATTTTGCAAGACATTGAAGGAAAGTACTCAGTTCATGAAGAAGTAGGTCTGCTCATCACTGCTAGCAGGCATAGATATTCCAGTCTGAAGGGGTTCTGGCTCCTTTGAAGGTCATTTGGTTCTCTCTTGGCAGGGAAAAGTAAATCTTTTTGGAAGTGTCTTTGTGAAGGAGCAGAGCTGCAGAAGCTGTAGTTTCCAGGTCAAGAGTTGTGCAAGTACTAGAACAGTGCTTTGAGCACCAAGAATTTGAATTTCACAGCCCCCTACTTCCTTTGTAGTCCTAGTGGAGGGTTCCTGAAACACCCAGGTGGTGAAACTGCAGCAAATATTAGCAAAGGCTTGCAGTATACAATTGTATTTGAGGTTAAAAAAAACAATAAAAATAATAGTAACTATGAATATCTGTTTGTGGCTCGATATTCACAGTATGGGACTTGCTGCTCTGTGATTCTGGCAGCATCCCTGACTTCCACAAGTTTTTGTGCCATTCTAGCCAAGAACAGCTAACTAGAAGCATTACATGTTATCAGCATCTGCTATCAGTACACAATATTTCATGTGTTAACCACATAACAGAATCACACGTGGTAAGGAACAGATGAGCTGAGCTGCAAGATTTGCTGGGGATTGAATTAATATTTATGTAATTTTATTTTCATTATTCATCATTCATTGTGCGGCCACATCCATTTAGTGAATAAGTGAGATGATTTTTAACCTTCGGTCACTAAATATGTATTTTATCCCAGCTTTTAGCACTCTAACCAAGTTAGTGGTTGCTTGCTCTTCTCACTGTGTTTCTAATTAATATTGGCCTAAAGTATGAATCAAGCAGAATTTGAATTTAGTTTCCCTTTTTTATATTCTGAAAGTTAGTCAAAGTTTGAAAGTGAGAACATGCAATTCTGTTCCTCACCTCAGCATCTAGGCATGTCCTGTGGCAGAAGTGTGGAGAGTCACTTTTATAGGGATTGCAAGTATACTTGTGAGATACTTGTGTTTTCTGAGTAAGAAATGTATAGACAGGGATTATACTGCAATCTGCAGGAGATGCAAAACTTTGCCAGCCAAACCTAAGTAATAAACCAAGGAGGATGTGCTGATCCAGAAAATGGCCCAGTCTGAAGGAGGTTAATTCCCAGCCAGCAGTAAAAATGTTTGGTAAGGTGCTCCCAGCTGGGAGTTGATTAGATGCCGCTGAGCTTGCTAGGGTCTCCAGGTGGCAAAAACGACACATCTCATGTCACTGTCACACTTCAGCAGTCCTGTCACACATTCCTGGGCCTCGAAGGGGTGTCTCACATCTGGTTGAGCTGTGGGAAGGCGGAAGGCATTTTTCTTCATCTTTGTTTTTCAGTCTCAAGTATCACATGTGGGTCCTGTTATGCTCATTGCTGCTGCCTGCTCTTCTGTTGCTTCCACTGCTGGATTATGATGGCTAAGAAAGAGCCGTTCAGTGGGAGAAGGAGACAGTGCTGCAGGGGGTTCATATACGTGGATGTGCAAGCTTACCAAATAACACTCATGAAAAGAGCAATATCTGCTATATCTAGCTGTGCCTATATTGTTGGATCCGGAGCCACAAGCAAGCTCAAACGTGATCTACACTCTGTGTCCGCACTGCCAGTTCTAAGACACCAGTGGCCACTTCTCCTGTAAATTCATTGCTGTGTGTGATGCTAGGGCATCCTAGAAGGAGCCTGGGCTGAGGTCTCTGCTAAACACTGGGAAGTGTGAAATTGCTGTGTGGCAGTGAGAGGGGTCATAACACACCTGGCCACCTGCACTGTAAGGTTGGATGTGACGACAGGTAGGGAGTGTTTGGGATAGCACCACCCCAGCTGTCTCTCTTGCTACTTGTGAAAGCTCGGCTGAAGCCAGAAACTGAGCCTTGCCGGTGTCTGAGCAGCCCAGATGGCAAGGCTGTTTGGACATAAATTCAAAATGCAGTTTAGGAGAATATTGTGAAGTTTACTGCTTTTAAAGAGGAGAGCTAAGAAGCCACAGATAAATAGAAGCTATATTAAAAAAAAGAAATTACTTGTAGGACACATGAACTGCACTGTGGGCTTTGAGTTTCTAAGTTAAATGGGACGGACAAAGTGAAAACTCCAGCTAAGCTACATTCAGTTTGCAGACACTGCTTACTTAGTCACAACTTGGAGTTTAAGTGGAAACTAACACTGCTAAGGATATCTGGAAACAAGGCTATTTTGGTTTAAGAGCCTTATTAGTTTTAGAAGTCTGACTTAACTTTGAAAATGCAACTCTCTTACAGCAGGTTGTCTTATACATACCAATAATGTCTGCGAACATTTCCAGTAATGAGTTTGAAACAGCTTTCTTCATTACCTGAACAGCTCTGAGGATAGTCAAGTGGTATTCGTCAGATAAATTATTCAAGATATTCCTCGTCAAATTTCTAGTACTTTCTTCATGCAATTTTTTAATTATTGATTTGCCAGCTCTAGCTATTTTAGTGGTCCATGTTGTCTTAAGAATTGAGAGAGGGAAGCTTTGTGCAAGTATCAGTGCCCATCATAACCATTCAGTATCTAGCCAGTCAGCTCCTGTGAAAACTGCAGATTAAAGACAATCTGTTCTTGCATAGCTGGAACATCAGGAATTGACTCAATAGGTGGTTGAAGAGCTCTGAGCAATACTAAACTGTAATGAATTTGTCTTGCTGAAGAAAGGTGAAGGCTCAGGGCTACATCTACACAGGACATCCATGGAGCAGAAGCTTATGGGAATACCATGAATTACCCAGAGACATACAGTGGGATTTGTGTGTGTGTGTTTACTACTTTAGTATTCTCTCTTTATCACACAAAAGCAGTTATTGTTTAAGCTGGTTTGGGAATACACTGGTGCCAACACATTTTTCCTGAAGTAATTTCCATGATTTGGCTTTTGTGAAGTCCAGTTGTTTTTTTTACTAAATCCGTTTGAATCTGATATGCTTTAAAATTGTCTTCCTTTTTCTTGCCTTGCACAGACACTGATGTTAAATTGAGGGCCTTCCCTCATTAGGGTATTAAATTTTACAGGATTTTTATATGATAATTTGCCTAACTAGCCATGTAAAAGGAAAGAGCACTGTAGTTTCTAAAATGAGATATGTTTGAACTTTGCCTGCACATTATGTTCAACTTCATATTTTCTTCACAATTATATTAACTCTAAACAATAGTTAAAACATAATTTTCTTCCATTTTCAATTTATTTTCTTTTTTTTATCCTATTTCTGTGGTTGTTGTTAGTTGATTAGGCAAGTAATTTCCAGCCCTACAAAACTGAGTCAAAAAAGCAAAAAGCTTCTCCCTTTGGAAACAGAGAGAACAGACTACCCCTCCTGCAAAGGCTGGAGCAAGAACAGAGGAAAGCTGGTCCCTTGCCCCCATGGCTTAGAGCCACTGGAGCCTCAGTCAGGGGAGGCTGGGGGCTAGAGCTCTGCTCCCACCACGTGCAGACAGAACAGTGGGAAAAGAGGCTCCCAAAACCCAGCAGTGTCCCCTACATTTCTGGTGAAAAGGAATTGTTCATTGGTTCAAAAGGCCTTGTGGACACATATTTTCAAGAACTTCATTGCAGTTGAAATTAAATTAGCAAGATAAGATTTTTTCTTATTATATGAATCCTAGCAGCCTTATAACAAGCCTTGTAGAAACAGTCCATGAAAAAAGTCCTACACAGTCTATGAGTTAATTAAACTTTGCTCTACATCCTAACATAACAGAAAAATAAGCTGCTAGATTTTTTTCTAATTAAACATAATTTTCACATTTTACTTATGCAAACCACATAATCATATGTAAGCAGCTGAGACTGTCTTTCCTTAGCTCAAAATATTAAAATTTCAAGTATAGTAATGCTTTAACTTGGTAAGACTAAATCCCAATCCAGCCATAGATTAATGTTAATATTTAAGAAATTCCAGGCATTTAACATTATTAGGAGTCCGATACAGCAAAAGCATTAATATTTTAAGAACATTTAGAAGACAAGTGACTATAATATTCCTCCATAAATGTTTTAACACTACATTGTATTTTTTCTTAACATTAAAATATCTCATAGAAAAGAAAATAATTTGTGTTTTTTTTATATTGTGCATGTATATGATGCTAGTTTTACCCACCCAATTCAGCTTATGTAACACCTGCATTATTTCATACCTATGGCCATAAGAAAGCCTAATCAGTAATTTTTCCTGTTGGATTTTGTTCCAATTAATTCTTTTGTACTTCAGTGCAGAGAAAAAAAAAAGTACCTCCAAAAAGCCATCATTACAAATAGATTATGGGGCAGTAATGCAAAAATTCTTTGTAATCAAGGTGCATTCAGTGTTAATCAAGAAGAAATTGTGTGGAAGGAGAGTTTTTAATTCCCTATATCCAGTGGACTTCATTCTTTTCTGACTTTGGCATAAATGGTAAGTTGTTGGCTTTCTTCCATTGGAATAAACAGAATCATAGGTGTAAATGAACAGCGATAAATCAACTGTCTGTAAAACTGGTATTTCAAAGAAGTGAAGAAGCCCAATATATTTAGTAGATCAGCAGAAGACTTCAGAGCTCTCCATTAGGCACCTTTCGCTAATTGTCACCATTTTTAAAACTCTGAGCAGAAGTTCAACAGGAACTAGATATGAATATCTTTACTAGGCTGGTCTTTTTGCACTGGTGATCTCAGGCTGGGAAAGAAATTGGAGGAAGAACAGAAAAACATCAAGAAGCTTTGGTCCACAATAAATACCTGAAAGTCTTTCCCTTAAACTGTGGCCTCAGCACATATACACATATACCACCTTTTAGCAGAGTAACCCCACTCTCTTCCTGTGAACTCACAGTAACAATTCCAGAGCCCATGACTTGAACTCTGCTGTTGGTGGGTAGTGCCTGCAGGGAACCGAGCACAAAGACAGAGTGGTCTCTGCCACCTGTGTTGCTAGGCAGATGGGTTACTTTATTTCCTACCAGTTGGCATAAAGAATACTTGCAGCTTACTGTAAGGCAGCATCACTTTCAAGCTCGGCAATGCCTACAATAATCCCCAATTCCAGAGGAAGAAAGTAGGATTTGCCATCAAAAACACCTGAGATGGGTGTTTATGGTAACCAACTCTAATCTTGTTAAACTGAACACTGAAATAAAACAAAATACACTAGGTGGAAGTACTGTAGCTGGAGATATAGTGAGCTATAGTAATTCAGGTAACTAGTGAACCATGGTGTTTTTCAGTTCATCTCCCCCCACGGCAGATAATTACTTCGTTTCCAAGCTTTGGTTAGAAAGCCACTGAGTGAATCGATAGGAAGTCTAGTCTCCAGATAAAGTGTGTTCACCTTTAAAATGTATTTTAAGTGTAGCACTGCAAAGTGCTTCAGTGAACAGCAACATCTTCACTGTATGTCAAAACCAAGTGACTAAAAAGCAGGATAGGCATTGTGAAGGACAGAGGTAACATTATATTACTTACTTTTTTTTTTTTTTTTTTGGCATGTTGCCATTATTTCATTTGTAGCTTTTAGGGGAGTAGAAATATTTCTTTTGCATATTTAGACACAGAACATGTTAAAATGCAGGCTAAGTAGAGAGCTACTCTATGCTCATTAAATATAACTTGGATTTTGAAACATTTATTGTGAAACGTGAAAGAACATTATTAAAAGTACACATTTGTATGCTATGGGTAATTCACAATAATTATGCTCTTAATGGTCAGTTGAAATCTAGCTGGCATACAGAAGAAATTTCATACACATTCAAATTAAAGTTGTATTTAAAATGCATTTTGAAAATGACCCAATTTGACATATAGCTATATTCGTAAATAACTGTTAAGTTTTACCTAAGTTATCTAGGCTCAGGCTGAGATACTACCTGTTCAATAAATGCTTGTATTGTTTTGTTTTGTTTTTAAAAAGAGAAAAAAATCTATAGTGTCATCCTAGGAAAACACAGTGCTGCTCACCACAAAAGCAGCTGAGAGTTTCATGATACAGTCCAATTTTATCGTATTTGAGAAAAGGATTCAGCCATATAAAAAACCAGTTACAGAACAAGCATTGTTGCATGACTTGTGAAATTTCTTCATAAGAGCTTAATTCTCAGTGCTTCATGAAAGCGCTGGCTCCTATCATGCCTGGACAACTGTACTTCATATCAATGGTGGAGAGAAGCAGTTTTGTTCCCCTGTTAGTTCTTTCTGATCCATGTCGCCAATATCAAAGCAAATTGCTTAATTAGGGTAACCTTAGGACTCTGGACACTTCATCCTCTAACAGCTTGGGATTTGCCAGGTGACTGGGATCTCTGATTCATGTGTCTGGTCCAAGAGTGCCAGTTGCTCCAGGAGCCATGAAGACAGTGATACAAGGATTGACTTGGTGACTGGCTTTGCCTTTAACCAGGGAGATGGATAGAGTGGTTATTTAACTCTGATGGTTCTACTTGTGGAATAGCACTTAATTGCTCAAAATCTACTGAACCTGAGTATGAGGTGTCAGAATGTGTTTCCTAGTGAGTGAAATTTTAAATAGTTGGTATTTTCTTTTATATTTTAGTACTTTCTAAGTCAGGATATTTCTGTAATAATATGTAGAAATGTTCATTTCTCAAAGATCTAGAACCAAAACTGATTTACTGAACTATCCGTTTTCCCAGCTCTGATTAAGGGAACACATCCAATTACATAAGTATATTATTAATGCTCATCTGTAGTGTAGTAGAATTAAAATTGCAATGCCTCCCAATCACAGTCTAAACCGTGCAGTAATCAAGCATGAATTTAGCAAGTTCATTTTTCCATTATGCTGTTTTCAACACAAAGTTACCAGATTAACATATGGTACCACAACATTGCAGTTCAAACCAAATGCGTGTTGGGCATAGGAAGCATGAAAGAAGGCTTACATTAAGTACAAATGGAGGTCACCTCTGAGATATTGTGGTCCATGCTTGGGATTGCACTTGTCTTTAATCACTTTTAAAATAGAAGATAACGTGATGTGACTGAATAATCACTAAACAGCAACACTTACTGAAACGAACAGTAGAAACAGTATATTTTAAAAACTCACTGTTTGAAACTTTTGATGTTTCTAATGCTGTCTCCTGCTTGAGCCTGGCCCCAATAGACCACGTCAAAAGAGGACAAACATTATAACACTGTATCGCATTCAAAACTACAACAAAGTGTCCGGGGGTCCAACTCTGCCAAATTCAAGTTATTCTTTCAAGTATGTGCTGCTGTATTTAAATATCAAATTAGAGAGGAGGGAGAAAAGCAAGTCTTGTTTTTTTCTCTGGGCTTCTGTGTGGCAAAGAAAAAGTCTTCACAAAATGATGCACTGTAAACAGCAAAAAAACATAGAAGGTTTCTCTTTGAAAAAAAATAAAATGTCCTTTGCAGTGTGCCAAGGTTTAAAAGTAATTTTTTATCATTATATAACTTGCTTTTTTCCCCCTTTTGTTCCTAACTTGGTCCATATTCTTTTTTTTTTTTTTTTACTTTTTCTTCACTCATTTAGATAAAAATAGACAAATCTGTGACAATAATCCATCCTCTGTCTGTCATTCATGCTTTTATGATATGCATTGTGTCAGTAATTTTTCCTTCTGTGAAATTTTTGTTTTTAGCTAAGATTAAGTAGGCTTCAAAGTACTTTCGAAGCTAATAATACAGACTGATATAATTTTTGTCTAAAATCCAGGACCAAACTAAGCTTGCAATGCTTTTTTTAAAAGGAAAAAAATGTTTAAAGTAGGATGTTTTGTACTTAATGGACTGAATTTCACTCTGCTGAAGAAAGTCTCTGTTTTTACTTCTGCTTTATGCTGGCAGACCATGACTGTTCCCTTAGAGTTTACTCTTGTCATGGACCACCCCCCACCCCGGGATCCACATTTATGTCTCAACCATTAGGGCAGAGCACTCAGACAGAACGGTTTCTAAAGAAGAGGCTCCACCATGCCTATGAACAGCTCAGGCAGAGCATGTTGGAAGAAAAGTTCTTTTGTGAATGAACTTTAGCAAGCTGTTAATGTTTTGAGTGATGGGCACACCTGTTGAAGTTGTTGGGTGCATGGTTTTTTTCTCCCCTGTGGAGAACCAGCTGCCCCCCAAGCCCACCAAAGGCAACCTGGATGCAGGGCTGTTGCCCATACCCAGCAGTTGTCCTGGACGTACTGAACCATATAAAAAGTGAGCCAGACCACCTACTCTTTGTCGACCCATCACAAGAAGTTTCTGAGTAAAGATTTCTGCCTGAAATGAAGATTTCTGCCTGAAGAAAAGACTCGTGCTGGAACGAGGGATTGGTGATGTTCTCTAGGTCTCTGTGTTTGTGTCTGTCTCTCTCTGTCTTTCTGCTCCCCTCTTTCTTACCTTTAAACTCTTTCCTATTCCATCTTCTGTCTAATTTTTACCTCCAAATAATGACTGAGCATTATTTGGTGCTTGCTTAATTGATAAGTGATGTTCAGTGATAAGTGTGATTTGGTGCTTGACTCTGAGAAGTTGATTCGTGATGCTTTTACAGTTGCTGAGGTAAATAAACTTTTGGTGTATTGTTCCTTGAGTCATTGTCTGACTCCACCTAGCCAGTGCTCTTTTTTGGGGAAACACAAAAAAACCTCTCTTGACCATCCACTGTAGTGGGATGAGACAACTCTCCATGTCCTTTGCTCGTGTTGGCTTAGAAAAATAAATACAGGCAGGTGCTAAACCAAGACATGCTAAATTGCATAACTAATGGCACTGTAAATTGAAAATAATAAGTTAGGGAATGTAACCTTATGTTCTAGGCCTTCATAAAAGCAGACTTTTATTTAATAAACACTAGTGACTACTTATGACCTCATATACCATTGAGTATTTTTACAACAATGAATCATGAACCACATAGAAGATCTCGTGGGCATTTTATTGGAAAATAGTAGTTGGATGTGAAAAATCTTAATCTAAAATTAAATTATTTTTTAGCTTTTCTTTTTAATTAAACCCACAGTAATGTTTCACATTTTCATTAGAATAAGGTGAAACAGTCAGGCAAAACAAAAACTCTCCAGAGCTTTTTATACCATTCTCTGAAATTAACTTTTTAAGGTCTTATGGTTAATGCTTGGGTAGTTTGAGTTTTTTTCCAGAGGAAGCAGGCAGAACTGTCCTTCTTCTCCTGGGATGCCATGGCAGTTGTTCCCCACTCTGACTATGAGCCTGAACCATTCCTGGGTCACTAGAGTAGCTGCTGCCTGGACCCTCTCTAGAACCTGTAACTCTGAAAGTATTGTGCTTTGTCTGACCTTTTTCTTACTAACTCTTGTGCATTGGATGACTGTAGTAGTCATGGCGTATGTACTTGAAGACGTTGCCTTGTTTAGGACAAGACAATTTTCTCAGATTGTATCTGGAGTGTTTCCATGCAACACTCCCAGTGACACACGTTCCTATAGCTGCCTGGACCAAGGCATGACAGCTACTTGGTTGGATGAAGTTTATCATGCCACATGCATTTTGGGTTTTCTGTAGAAGTGACTTTTGCTCAGCTCCTTCTCCTTGGTATCATTCTGTTCCCCCTGTGCAAGCCTAGACTGAAAGGGACAGTCAGCAAAGGAGGAAACAAGAGCAGCTAAAGCTCAGAGCAGTGTGCTTGACTCTCCTGTGTTTTAGTGAGCGTATTAAGGACTGATGATGTTCACTGAATTACGAACTAAGAGCCCAAACTAATGCTGGAAAGGTGTGAGCCAAATTAGCTAGAGTGTGACTTTTTATTCTACACTAAAAATTAAATTGTAGATTAAAAAGATGGGGCAAACTGTATAAATGGGTGCCTTTCGTTTGCTCAATCAGTAACCGCTAATTCTTTTAGAAGTGTTTATCTTGTGATCAGGTGGAATTTATCTAGTCAACTGCAGCTGGAAATAAGCAGCTGTATGAGTGACAGTGAAAAGTAGCACATGATGGTTGCCACTGATTCTTATTGTGAGGGTGGGACAACAGATTTAGCCAGCCATCAGCATCAGTATATCTCAGAGTGGTAAAATAATTATGAAGGTCTTATGTCAACATAAATGTTATTTTGTCAAAACACACCTATGGAAATGAGGACAGTGAGGTAAAAATAGCTAGATTTTTCTTTCCTTTGTTTTTGCTTTTGTTTGCTTGTTTGTTTTTTTCTTTAAGGGAAATTTTGTCAAATAGGAAAATAAAAGTCCAGAAAACCTAAGAGTTTAGGGCTTTTTTACATCTTCCAAGAAGAACACAAAACCTTTCACTAGATTTTGGTATTTCTTCAAAAGTATTTGTTTACTTGAAGCTACTTTTACCCTACTGAGACAAGTTAGAATAATTTTTAATAAGTTTCTATGAACCAAGTGTGACACTGAGAAACTTGTTGTGGCTCAGCTTCTCAGCAGGTCTGAAAAACACTGACTTCAAATAACAAGCTCCAGTATCATTTACACGAGTGAAAATAGGATGATTTATGTAATTCTAAAAACCTGTGATCCTGAAATAGGGATCAAATGGGAGTATGGTATAAAACTGATAACGAGCTACATAAAATCCTCAGTACAAAGTTGTGACTGTGGATTGTTTTAGCTTTCTTAGTAAAGAAACTGATTTTCCAAAGAGCTTTTAGCACTTCTAAGTGATTTCTGATGAAACAAATGATGAATGTAGTTAGCACCTGGTTTTTGACCCACTATGTCAGACACTACCAAGAAAGGCTTATGTCTAGATTCAGCCATGATTAATGACTAAGAAAAACAATAAAGGAGGTAGTAGGATCCTTCACAACAAAAACTGCAGTTAAGGTATTGCCTCAAACTCAAAGACCTGATTACCTGAAGAAGAATTTATAAATTCAGGCAAGGTAACCTATAAATTGCTTTTTAATTTATTTTGGTGCATGGTTTTGCGTGTATTCTCACAGTTTCCTAGCATTATCTGGACATGTTGTGGTAAGTTTTCAAACTCTGCTTAACAATGAACTGATACTTTTTTATTAATCGTTCCAGAAAACAAGAATACACCCCCTAAGTGTAGGAAGTAGTGGGGGAATCATAATTTCTTAAATTTTGTTCTCTTACCTTTGTGTTTTCATCACAGGATAACTGTTTGTTTGGTGTACATAAAGAAAATTGTATAGAAGTTAAATTTGTAGATGCTCATAAATGTTCATTTGAACTCTGATGTACAGGTGTCCACATTGGCTTTCTTATGGTGATACAAAAACCTTAATTCACACTTTTCTTCAGTCCTGATGGATACTGACAAAACCTGACTTGTCAGACTGAAAAACTAGCACTGCAGGAACATGCATATTTATGCGCAAGAGTGTGTACTGGGTAGTTTTGCTGCTAGAAGTGAGCTGAAAACAAATGATGACAGATAACATACGAAAGTTGTGCATAGTGGTGCATGTATCGTACGCTATCCTTTGTCCCGTGGGATTCCACTAATACAGATGTAATACGGCTTCCTCCCTGAATATGAAAACTGTAAAGCCTGTCACCAGAACAGATTGATTATACAATTTCATAAAGAATTCATGACAGAATAGGTGAATAAATACGTATGTGTTCCAACCACAAGTGAGGAACCTATTTTTTCAGTGAAATAAACCATAGGCTCTCCTATAATGTGCTTTCTGCTTAGTGTCTATATGCTGGTTTAAGCTTGATGAAGCTTGACTGGTGAGGAAGTTAGGTTGTTCAGAGTGTTTAAATGCCCTGTAGAGGTAAATGACTGTGCTGAATGCAAGCTTGTGGAGGTTCTCATTATTTGTCATTCACCCTTTTCCCACTGTGTCTTGCCCCAACTCCCCCCCAAAAAAAAGTGCTTGAAATACTTGCTGAGTTTAGACAAAGTTCAGTACTGTTCAGTGTCCTTCCTTCTCAATTTTCAACTGTTTTCTTTATGGCCTCAAACTTGGTTTAGCAGTGTAATGTGTTTAACTGACTACACTAGTTTATGAAGTCAATGACTAACTTGAAGAGATTTGACAGGAGATTAAAAGTCACACACTTTATAAAAGAAAAAAAAGATAGCAATTAAGGAAGAAAGTGAATTTTAAATATTCACTTTTGATTCTGTTCATTGATTTTTTTTCAACCAAACCTGTTAGTCTGCAAATTGCTGTTAAAATGCTGCATGGGTGGAGTGTATATGTGCGTAGAGGCCATAAAAAGCCTTAGGATAGTTCAGGTAAACAGCCAAACAGCTAGGAGACATAAGCCTGCAGGAATCAGGTAGCCAGAATTCAAGGGCTCAGAAAGCCATTTATTATCCACTTCTCATCTTTAAGCCCTAGAATGGTCTCCTCAGGCAGATCCTGTGTTGTTTCAGGGTTTCACCAGGTCTATAACAATGTCAAGCATATTTTAATGTTCTGCTAGGTTAACTGCTCTGCTCACGCAGTCCTCCTGCTGAGCAGTCCTCATTCAGATATGCTTCTAAACTTACTGCATGTGTTTAACTGTGAGGAAAATGCACAGGTCTCGTGAGATCTCACTGTGGATTTTGTAACGTTGTATTTCCTCACTTTATAGATGGGCTTCATTCTAGCAATAATTCTAATTTGATTTTTGAAATAACTACTGAATTTCTTTTTTTTTTTTTTTTTTTTTTTACTTACTGTAAGTATCAGGGACTTGTATGTATATAAGTAGACAGTTTTGTTTGACACAGGTTTCTAGAAATGAAGATTGAAATTAATTTCATTTCTTTCTTAGGGAAAG
>NW_010110951.1:17034-34601 GCF_000699245.1 Pterocles gutturalis
CAGGATAAAAACAAGCTAGTAGCAATCAATCTTTTCCCTTCTCACTCCTTTTGCAAAGGCATTCACAAGAATCTCACAGATAATCTCACTGATCTTTGTAGCTGGCCTGTTCTTTCATGGGTGATAATTACAGAAGTGATGGAAAAGAAATAGTAGAAACAGATGAACAGGCATCAACTTGGATGGCACTGTTGGCAAAGTAGCAAGGCAATTTTCAGTATATGAAGGGAGAATTGCATCTACTTAATGAGGGTCAGAATTATGCAAAGCCAGGTAAGTGAACATGAGCACAAAAGAAGCAGCTACTAGTGAATTTACAGAGATTTTGGGGCTTGCTCCTTACTTTTTTTGAGTAGATTCTCCATGTCCCTTGGCAAGTCTAAGTGCAAATCTACCATATAATGTATAGGTCTGTTTATACAGTGCCTACAGTGTGCTAGGGGCCATGTAATTAGCCTAGCAAATATGGTATCTGTTTGCAGGCACATAAAGCAAATCACTGGCCATGTGAAACATGTTCTTCAGGCAGCACACATTTTTGTATGCATTTTCTGCCAAATAAATTTAAGACTTCTGTTCCAGCAGCACACATAACCAGGCACAGACAACCATATAGACCTGTGCAGGATAACTTATTGGAGAGTTTTAGCTCCTGGTTTGTGACCTACTTATACTTAAAATGAGACTTAGAGATTAATGTGTTTTTTCCATATATACCTATGCTCTGCAGAGCTACTCTTAAATTTAACTTTGCTAAATGTTATGCAAATTCAGTGCATTTTACTTTCACGGTGTGGAATAAAAGCATTATGCTTTACTTTAAGCACACATTTTGCATAACAGTATTAAGTTATGTATATTATCTTAAAATGCAAAATG
This sequence comes from Pterocles gutturalis, assembly GCF_000699245.1. Taxonomy (NCBI): domain Eukaryota; kingdom Metazoa; phylum Chordata; class Aves; order Pterocliformes; family Pteroclidae; genus Pterocles; species Pterocles gutturalis. Next base: position 17,914 of record NW_010110951.1, read on the forward strand.
TATAAATCTATGTGGTTGCAAGAGCATAAGCAGAACATATTACTCTGTTAAAAAGAAAGCATAGTCCCAGCAGCATACAGTATCTGTATATTAATCAAGCCCACTGGTAGCTTTGTTTCAGGAAAAAGAAGTTAACTTTAACTTTTTTGCTTTAATTTATGAAGTAGGAGGAAATATTAAGCAATAATGCTCTCTAGATGACAGCATTTAGTACATGAAGATATTCACATTTTTATCATACTAGCCTAAAAGAAAAGCCATAAAATTTTCAAATTTAAAATGCTGCAGCATAGATAAACTCCTAAAATGATAATTTAGGAGTTTCTCTGTCACTCAAAAATAGCAATTACTCTTCAGTAATCAGATCCTAGTTCTCAGTTTGTCCCTCTTAGAAAAATGAAAACCTCAAAGTTTTCTTAATTGTGCAGCCAAATTTCCATTACTGTAAGGAAAGCTTCAGAAGACAGAGCGAGAGATGTTGGCTATTGCTGTGGTTTTAAACCCAGCTAGCGACAGACACCATAAAGCTGCTCGCTCACCCCACTCTCAGGGATAGGGGATAGAATTAAAGGGGGTAAAAGGAAAAGAGCCCCACAGGTTCAGACAAGAACAATTTAGTAAATAAACTACAATAAACTTGAAAATAATAATGATAATAATAATGGTAATAGTAATAGATAAAAATATACAAATGAGTGATACACAGTGCAACTGCTCACCGCCCAATGACCAAGGCTCAGCCCATTCCTGGTTTACAATCCCGGAGCAGACAGAGTCCCAAAATTGCAACCATGGAAAGGAGATAAGAGCCCGAGCGTCCAAGAGAGCAAGAGCCAAACGAGAGAGCGAGGAGACCCTAAAAAAAGAGGGAGGTGACCCAGTGAGAGAGAGAGGACTTCTGGACAGAACCTCATCTCTATATTGGGCGTGATGTGCATGATATGAAATATGTCATTGGCTCATTTGGGTCTCAATCCTAAATCTAAGGTTGAATCCTAGGCTGGTAATTGGTGCTGTGCTCCCTCCCAGCTTCTTGTTCACCTGCAGACACTGGCACAACAGAGAGGCTGAAAAGTCCTTGACTGTCCTGGCAGCAACTATAAACATCAGGTTATCAGTTATCAGCCTTCTCCCCAGCACAAATCCAAATAGCTACTATGAAGAAAGTTAACTCTGTCCCAGACAAAACCAGGACAACTATGCACCAACGCCTTTTCATGACTCTGTCCTTTGTGGAATTAGGCAGTGGCAGGGCCAGGAGAAGCTCCAAATTGGTGCTACGGAAAGCAGCAAGGCAATTATTTAATTCAAGGAAGAAGAACTACTTCTTAGCCCCTGAAAATGCAATAGGATTTGCCAAAGAAGGTAGTGGTTACTGCCATAGATGTGGAAGTGAAGAGGGAAGCAGCAGGCTGCTCTTTCCTTTTCTGGAAATCCGAAGGAAAAAGGAGAAAATATGGACCTACTGCAGAGGACACTGGGGATGGACATTGGGAAATACACATTTTATTGAAATTTCAGTCTCTTTCCCAGTGAAATATTTATAACACAAAACAATCAGTGCTCATCGTCTGTCTTTCAACTCCTCCTCTACACAGGAAAATCAAGAGAGTCCTGGGCCGAATGCTAGGGCTGCTGTGGAAAACAAGCAAAAGAAGGAAGAGAGGGGTGGCCTGAAAGTTTTCCATTTGCTTAATTAAAGATCAAGGCTCAAAACAGGATTTTAAAAAATGTGTGTAAACCAAACTTGTTTTTTCTTTCTAAATTATTATTTTTTTTTGTTTCTGGAGAATGCAGACAAGCTACAAGCTGTAGAAATAGTTGCTCCCACTATGGGTGGCCCCACAGGACAGATAATGCTTGTAACTTATATAATTATTAAACAAAACAAGAGCTGGGATATATTATTTTGCCATATCTGTCAAAATTTTTTGCTAGATTAGTTTTGAGTTATAATATTATGTTTTGTTTACCAGTGGAGTCTTTTGTGAGCTTATTCATTATTCAATATTAAACAGTAAAAAAAGTAGTTTGGATGAGAAAACAGGTTTGTTTTTGTTTTGGTTTGTTTTGGGTTTTTTATGTAGAAATAAAACTACTCAAAAACTAAACTCCCTTACATTGTGGGGCTCTGATACATTGACTGACCATGACGATGTGTGATTCTGCTCCAGAATCACTAATTAATATTGTTTCTACATGTTTGTAGTTCAAGAGATGCATTTTCAAAGATATTTGTGCTTTTATTCACAAAAATTTTTGTCTACAGTGTTTTTTGCAGCTTCTGTTGAAATCCATGGGACTTGCATTAGTACTGTTCCAATAAATGCAGACAATTCATCTATGTGCTTAACTGCATCTTTAGATGCCTAAACACTTTTGAGAATGTAATCTTAAATGACTTGTCTGGAGTAACATAAGATCTTATGACAGACTGCCATCATTTACCTGCCCTCACAGTCGTAATCTGTTCCCTACCCACCAGAACATCCTTTAAAATCTACTGAATAAATCACCTATGCCTAAATAATTACATGTTGAGGTTGTAAACCATTAAGGTCCATTGGTTTGTTACAAAACTTTAGAATATGATGCTGTGGTTTTCTAAACATTCTGAGGCATATCAAGAAGCACTGCTTCTGCTGAAGAAACAAGACAGAGAAATGGTATTTCTGTGGCTTTATTTTATTCACCAGGTATACATTCACATCAATAATGATGTCCTATTCCTCACAAAATCTTGGAATCATAGAATCATAGAATGGTTAGGGTTGGAAAGGACCTTAAAGATCATCTAGTTCCAGCTCCCCTACACATCCCACTAGGCCAGGTTGCTCAAAGCTTCAGCCAGCCTGGCCTTGAACACCTCCAGGGATGGGCCATCCCCAGCTTCCCTGGGCAACCTGTTCCAGTGCCTCACCACCCTTAAAGGAAAATATTTTTTCCTCATATCAAATCTAAATCTACTTTCTTTTAGCTTATACCCATTACCCCTTGTCCTATCACTACACTCCCTGATAAAGAGTGCCTCCCCATCTCTCCTGTAGGCCCCCTTGATATACTGGAAGGCTGCTAGAAGGTCTCCCCAGAGCCTTCTCTTCTCCAGGCTGAAAAACCCCAGCTCTCTCAGCCTGTCCTCACATGGGACATGCTCCAGCCCTCTGACCATCTTCATGGCCCTCCTCTGGACTAGCTCCAACAGGTCCATGTCTGTCTTATGTTGGGGGCTCTAGAGCTGGATGCAGTAGTCCAGGTGGGGTCTCACGAAAGCAGAGTATGTTGTTTACCCTAATTGGAGGAAGCATAAAAAGGCAAAATTCCATATATGGGTGCTTTCACAACAGTAGTGGCAAAAGCTGAAGTGATTTTGCGCTGCTGTCTTATGTAGAGTCCCAGGGTGTCATAAATAGTTAAAAGTTTCTCAAAGCAAATGGTAAAAACTTGTGTTAAAAGCTCATGGATTTTCCAGTTCACTGTACAGATTCTTCTTACAGAAAAGCAATTTAGTCCATACTGGATTTTTAAAGCTGTTATCACTGCCATAAATGATTTGACTATATTTAAAGTTATGTCTTTCATGTGTGAATATTATTTTTAAGAAAAAGGAAAGGAGATAAATAAAAATATGAATCTTTATTTTGAATGCCATATTAATTAACTTGAATTTTTAGACTTCATATCATGTTGCTAATATGATTAATTTACTGTATAGTGTGTTCTGCCACCTATATATCACTGATTTCGAAAATAACTTTTGGTGTGTATTTATAGGAAGCTTATTTTTTTACTTGTTGTTGGTTTGCAATATGGTCACATGCATGAAACATTATTTTTTACATGCTTTCCTAATTGTTCTACATGTGATGCAGTAGTTGTTGCACGACTACACATCAGTCTGGACAGACCTGCCTAGTTACTGTTTTCACTTGATGACAGGCATGACATAAGCCTCACAAAATGGGAAAGGAGAACTTCTGTCTTCCCTGTGATCACTCAGGACAGTTATTTCTGGACAGATTGAAAGGTCTTTTTCATACAAGGGTGTTCCTCTCACACTGCATCTGTTCTGGGTATCAGTGCATAGATCAGTGTTCAGAACAATGCTCTGGATAGCCCTATTTTTAGTTTAATGACTGATACTCCAAACTCTTCTTGATTCCTAATCTTAAACTTAGACTGGCAAGTTCCAACCTAAATATCTCGTAAATTAAATTTATGCTCCCCTGCTTCCCGAGGATGACATAATAAGCTAGAGGTTAAACCAAAGCTATTTTTACTTGTACTGTTTATGCTATCCAGTCCAGAAGAATATATTTTTTTGGTTCTTCATTGCTCACTGTTGTGGGTTAAACTTGGCAAGCTATCATATGTCTATCCAGCTGCTCTCTCACTCTCCCTCCTTTGTAGGACAGAGGAAAAAAATATGATGAGAAAGTTAGTGAATGGAGATAAAGACATTGCTTACCAGTTATTATTGTGGGCAAAACAGACTTGACTTGGTGAAAAATAGCATAATTTATTGTCAGTTAAAATAGATTTGGGCAGTGAGAAGTAAAGGCAAACATTAAAACACCACCCTTCCTCCCCCTTCTCCCAGGATCAACTTCACTCCTTCACACACGACTCTTCTACCCCTACTCTCCCAGCAGTGCAGGGGAGATGGAGTATGGTCAGAACATAGTGGTTTCTCTGTATTGCTCCTTCCTTTCACACTTTCTCCCCTCATCCAGCATGGGGTCCTCATGGGCTGCAGTAGTTTAGGGATGTCCATCTACTCCACTATAGTCTTTCCAGGGGCTGCTCCACACCTGCTGCACCTTCTCCCCCTTCTTCTCTCACCTGGGTACTCACAGGCATGTTTCTCACAATTTTTTCCTCCCTCTGCTTCGAAGTGGTTTTCACTTTCTTGCGTACATTTAACCCATGGCTTCCTCTGCAGCCTCCTGCTGCCGGCACCTGGGCACCTGCACCCAATATGCTCAGACACCAGCACTGAGATCTAGGAGTACTTCTTGAGTATGTAGACCAAATTTGCAAAGTGTATAGATGTATACCTCCCATTACTTTCACATAAAGTCCTGAGGACCTTGCACAAATCATAATGGACACCCACCTCTGTCCACTCTGTGATATCCACTTCTCTTTAAGGATATTACCTAAAGCCTGAATTAAAGGTTTCTCCAAAGACTTGGGAAAAGTTTCAAAAGATACTCACAGGTGTAAGTTTCACACGCAGCATTTCCTTTTAAAGCCACTTAGCCCCTGTACTTAGGGTTGGTAAGCATGGGCAAGCAATCTGAAAAAACTGTAAACAGTGGAGCATTAGAACAGAAACATGTGGGGGATTTGTTTCTGTTTTGTTGCCACTGAATATGAAGAAAGAAGGGAGAATATAAGACAGAATATAGAATAAATTTTTCCTACACTTAAGACAGAAATATCTGTTCAAGAGGTATCAATTTGAGCATCACAATAAAGAACTAAAAATCTTCCCTTAGACTATGTGGAAGAGGAATGTGTTTAACTTATGTTGTCAAGGTAACACCAGCAGCATTTGCAGGCCCCTTGAGTGCTTTATTTTCCATTCTGTATTATTTGCCTGGTTTGGTGGGGAGAGTTGCACACCCATCAGTGTTCCCAAGGGCCAATGGGTCACTGCCGAAATCTACCTGTTAGACCCCTCCACTGCTCTGAGGTGATCTTGTAGCTATGCGAGGAAATGGGTCATTTGAATTTTTTCTTCCAAGCATGACAGTTTTGAAAATACCTGGCTAAAATAATTTTTACAAAGTATACCTGACACTTACAATGCAGCTTGGAAGAAGGGAAGGGGGAGAAAGAATTAAAGTCACAAAAAAAACGAGTTTTGTCCCTTTTGTTTTCTACCACAAGCAGAATGTCCTTGTGCTGGACACCACACAGAACACAGGATTAGAGTCAGGTTTTGAAATACTCCTTTGTAATGCAAGGGGCTGTCTATGCCTATTTTTCCACTGAGGCTTTGGTGTTAAAACTGTAGAAATAAGTTCACAATTATTCTGTTTATTTACTATAGTGAAATAATTCCCTCTCTGAGTATTCACTACACATTAAACTATATGTGTCCATAAATTAGCTGCAAAAATACACTGGCAAAATAATTAGTGTTCTGAACCAGTCTCTGCATTTTTTGTCAGAATGGTTGCAGCCTCTACATTGGATTTCACAGTATGGTGACTGTAGCTGCGGGAACACTGTGGGGCTCTCTTTGTGAGAAGTCTCATGAATTGAATCCCATGGTTCTGTCCACAGGGGGTGACTAGCAATGAACCAGCCCCTGTATATTAAAATATACTGAAGAACATTTTCAAGGGCAACTGCCAAATGGTTTTCTCTTTTCACAATCAACAGCTAACTCCTCCTGCTCCCTTCAAAGGCACAAGCCTCTTATTTAACTCCATGACTTTGACTATTTTAACCGGCTGAGTAGTATGAGAGCCTTCTCTTCTGGGAGCAGCTATCTTTTCTCCTGAATCGTTTAGAGGTTTTTTTGACTCTGGGCAAATATACACTGCCTACATTTGCTAACATATACAGCTTGGAATGTAAGCCATTATATTTTATGAGTAGTATCAACAAGCATAGTTAGAATACTTTCTTAAATACCAACAAATACACAGAATGTGTCTTCATTGGCATTTTAGTTCCAATCAGAAATGTACTTCAGCAGTGAATCTCTCAAAATTATTTTCCATGCTATTGTCTGAGAGCAGATGGAGCAGATTTCTGCTGGTGAAAGTAAACTGGATTATGTATTCCAGGAACATTCACAGTCCTCTCTCTCTGACCACTTACAGTCATTCAGTCAACAGGACAATTACAGAGCTAGTCTGACGTAAAAAAATTAAAAATATCATAGCCTAGATATCAAATCCTCAAAATCAACTCTTTCACTCAATAGAACTGCATAAGATGGACTGAGCCAATACTAAGTCTCATCGAAATTAATGGCACTTTGATAATGTCCCCAAATGCTGGTGAAATGACTTCACCATTTCCTGAACCAAACAAGAATTTGCATCTCTGAGAAGACAAATAAGAATTTAAAACTGGTTTAAATAGGGTTGCCTTCCACTGTAAAGTTCTAGTTAAGTCAGTGTGACTTCTGTCTGTATGAAAATCAGTCTGAAATCATAGTATCTTGAAAAATTCAAGTATTTCTGGTTTGACTAAACAAAAACCAGTAACAAAAAATTCTTACACTATTTAGATAAATTTGAACATGGTTTAGGGAGAAAGCAAAACTTGAAGAACAGGTAAAATTTCTATAATTTAGTAAAAACTGATTTGACTTAAATTGAATTATAGATGAAAGTTTTATGTGTCTTTTCTTCTGTTAATTCCTTTTTATTTTTCTGTATGTTGTCATCTTCCAAAAAAAAATTCTGATGAAAGAGTTGGATAAAGGTAGTGTGCTCCAAATCATTGTGAAAGTACGTTATTTGGCTGATGGCTGACATGTCATTCATAATTAATATCAGGACAGCAGTAAACCAAAATGACTGCTTTTCCACCTGATACAACTTGTCTTCTGTCTTGTCCTCTTTAAACCTCTTTCAATGCACCATATCTACTGGCATATCCTTCTAAAATCCCTTTCAGTGCTCTGTTTTGCTCTCTTTAGCCATTTGATCACATTTTCTCACAGAGTAGTTTTGTTTAATTGAACAATATTCTCTTAATTAAGAAATAACTAAAGTGGAATTTCACTTAAAATATCTAGATCTTACCTTCTTTCCTGTTTTGCTCAGGAAGGCATTCTGTTGGAACAGCTGTGTGAACAACACACCTTGTATTAAGAGGCTAAACTATTTTAACCATAATAAAAGTTATCTTGGTACTACAGATACCCAGAAGGATCTTTTCACTTTTCTCCTTATCTCTTTTAAATCTCACAAAGAAATGTGTAATCTCTTCTTATATTCTCCTCGATCTAATTTGCATACTGTCAGCACCCTTGGCTGGTCTCAGAAATTGATACATGCAAGAGGATTAAAAGATAAATAATAAGATGAATTATGAAAAAAAATGGATATTTGTGAAGAATATGCACAGAGCGCGTAGTAAAATAAAAAATGTGGCAGTTAAGGGTCATGTATGCATTTCTTCTTTAAATATAAGTACGTAATTGTGATTACTATGTCTGAAATCCAGTTATTTGGGATTCCAGATATTTGGGAAGAAAATTCTGTCAAACACTTTTCATCCTATTGTTTGTATATAATATATATAATATCAGTGGAGACAAAGTGATTCATCATGGAATCTGTGCCCCCTTAGCTATCTCATAAATATATCTATAATATCTATAATAGATATTAAAATACATACATGTATAAATGTATGTATAAATGTATTATGTATATATAAAGAAACATTTGGTATACCAAGTCAGATCATATTAGTAACAACAGCATGCTAGTGTTAATTTAACCTTTCACTAGGTTCCTGCTATTATCTCTTCAACTTCATCATTCCCTGACAAGCACAAGGGGTAATGATGTGCCACTTTTCATTTTCCAAATATGCTACATTTAATAATGAAGGTAATGTTTTTAAACTCTATGTTTCAAATGGGAGCTTTTAAAATAGAACATTTTTAATGAGAGTGAGGTGCAGGATCCGCCCTGTGGCAGACCTGACCAGTCAGAAGTTAGGATGAGCAAAATGAAATGTGTGAGAATTAAGGATTGCTTTAGAAAAAAGTAAACAGGCCGTGTGTGTATGTGTGTGTGTACACGCACACATTCTTGTCATATTCCCACTAAGTACTTTTGAAAAGCAGTACATTTTCAGAAATAATTTACTTTTTTGAAAAAATCACATTTTGAATGATATGTTCAGACCATCTCTAGCAATTGTTAGTTTTGCTAGTAATTATTGAAGACTGAAAAGCTCTTGTTATGTGTATATGTGATAAAATCCCCAGAGATGGCATGGCAAATATTAAAACTGCTGTATATGCTTGATCCGAACCATAAAAGCAAGTGTATAATCAAATGAACCAGGCCTATAAAGTGTATTCACACTTCAAAGCTTGTGATTAAAATGTCTTTGTTGGATTCAATGTTTATTGGGCTTCAATGATTTCTAGAGCAAATGTGATAATTTTACTCGAGGCATGATCTGTCCCTTTCCAGGACCCAAGAGGGTCTTTTTGTTGCATTTCATTGTGTGCAGGGTGTAGGGCAGTGGATGACAGCTGTCACGTTTTTGAGAGGTATGCAGTAGTGTGATGGACAACAGGGTTTGGCCCTATGCAGGCAGTGTGATATTCCTCATGTGAATGAGCATGCCAACACCGGCTTCCAATCCAGCCCTGGTGCTGGCGGTGCCCAACTGGTGGGTGCAATGGACAGAGAGACATTTTAAGGCTACAGCTATGCATACATGTTACTGCAATATAAGTCAGTGTCTGAATTTATAAAGCATAAGCTAGGTGGTAGTTGTTTGACTGACTTCTGTTTTTCAGTTTCATAATCACAGCTTTTGCTGTTTGTACTGGTTTTGACTGGGACAGAGATAAATTTCTTCATAGTAGCTTATATGGTGCTATGTTTTGGGTTTGTGATTAAAGCAGTGTTGATAACACAGGCATGTTTTATCTGTTGCTAAGAAGTTCTTGCACAGCTCTGAGGCCTTTTCTGCTCCCCACTGTGCCCCACCAGTGAGTGGGCTGGAGGAGCACAAGAAGATGGGAAGAGACACAGCTGGGACATCTGACCACAGCTGACCAAAGGGATACCCCAGACCATGTGCTGTTCAGCTCAGCAGCGAAACTGGGGTGAGGCGGAGGTTGGCCAGAGCTGCTGTTGCTCAAGGACTGCCTGGGCATCAGTCCACCTGAGCATCACCACAGCCATTGGTTGGTGGTAAGTAATTATTTTTTTAATCACTTGTTCTTCTTGGTTTTGGTATTTTTGTTCTTTTGTTGTTTTCTTTTTTTTTTTTTTTTTAATTATTAAACTCTCTTTATTCCAACCCATGAGATTTTGCACTTTTACCCTGATGATTCTCTCCCCGATCTCACTGAGTGGGAGAGTGAGCGAGCACACTGTACGGCGTTTACTGCCTACCGGGTTTAAACCACGACACTGTTGTATGTATAGAAGGGTACATAAGTATGATTCCTGTGAAACAGCTAAGATGCTATAAATCCGTATCTCTGCTTACTTTGATGTTACTTGTGTTGCCTTACTCTAGATACAAACATACATTAACCTGTTTCTTGTGATGCCAGATGCTGGAAAGCAAATTCAATTGATAATATTAAGATATGTCACAAAAATAGACATGAAGATATTCTTCACTTACCCTACTACATTGCCCTTTAGTGTTTACAGCAGTAGATCTACATGGGCTCCCTTTTGCTGTAAATAACATATCCCTGTATAGGAATCTAAGCAATGAATCTACTGTTTGGTATTGCCTGGTTTCTGAAAATGGGCAAATGAACAGCAGAAAAATACAGTTATGGAGAAAGGCTGATGAAGGGTTGGATGCAATGCCAGATTCTGAATGACATGGGAATATTTCACAGCAGTGGGATTCTTGAGTGCCACCAGACAGAATAACTTCTATAAAATAGTCTGTGAAAAATTTGACATTTAAAAAGCCAGATGAAAAGCATAAACACAAAGACTTTAAAATAATCTTGAATGTAGGCTGTATTGTGCCATCAATCTCATTCAGTGGTTTTGACAGTCATTTCCTCTTTTAAAAAATATCAATGGAATAATATACCAACGTATTCGATATAGGATAAGCGTACAACATAAGTAAGAGCAACATTCACATTTTCAATGCATGAATACCATTTCAAATTGGCATATTTTTTATTGCATTTTACTGTCTTTGTTAAGAGTTCCACGATGCACTTACTTATGTAAACAATACTAAAACTATATTATTTTACTTCTTTTATCTTCTGGTATAAACTTTGGAAATGTAAACCAGTCTTTTTGATTTAGCAGTTCTTCCTCATGGATGATCATTTTAACCCCCCCAAACCAGGTGTTTAACTGTTACTGGATGAATATCTTATTATGGGAAATTTTTCTTCTACTTTCAAGACTTCCAATTTATTACATAAATTACTATACAGATAAAATAATCTCATAAGGAAGTTATGTTAAAAGGGAAAAAAAAAAAAGAAAAAAAAAAGAAAAAACTGCAGCACAGTCTTCCAAAAGTGGAGCAAATGGTTGGTAATTTCAGAATTAAATAGCACTTTCTTAGTCTCCTTTCTTCCACAGCTATTTATTGTCAACTACTGTTTCACTTTAATTCTTAATCCTTGAACACTGGGGGAAAAAATTACATTGATTTAATTGGAATGACACGAGATCCTTTTTTGTGAGGTGTTTTGAGTCCAAATAGTTCTGGGTGAGCATTAAGATTATTGGCTAGATCACTAGGTTTATTTCTTAAATCCAATGAGGTCTGCCTGTATTATGTGCTGTTTCATTCTTATCTTCAATACTTCCTTGAAGCGCTACTAGATTTAAGTGAAAGAAAAAGGGTTTGAAGAATAGATGATAATGTCATTACATTAAAACAAACAAACTCAATGTGAAAAATGCATAGTTACAGAAATAATTATTTTTCTCCTCCAGTTTCACATAAATTATTAAACTGTATTATACGTTCCACTTAATAATTTTGCTTAACGCTACAAAATGTATTTCATTTGGTACTAAAGAATAAATGGTCAATGACTCACATTTATTAATTCAGGAGCATCTGGCTGCTTACAGATAAGAGTCAGGGGAGGACGGCAACTGTGTTGAAGCTTGCTTTTGAAAAACAATGTTTTCCTGTATTGAAAAAAAAAAGACAACATGCAGAAATAGTAGTTGATTAGTGGATTGACATTATTTTTCAGATGTCATTATGTGGAGAAATGCTCATGTGCTTTAAATCCTTGCTGTGTCAGTCCCTAATCTTTAGAATTGTTGATCTTTCAAACTGCTGATAGTCTATACTGAAGAAGTATGTGAAGTTCTAGTCATTTATCTCATGGTGAAATTAAAATGACCTCCATATTGTGTTGGCTTTTGTTCTGCCTTGTGGATTTATTTTTTTTTTAATGATTACACAAAAACAGGTTATTTATATTGAGCTCTTGTAAGGTAAGGAGGAAAAAAAAAAAAAAAAAAAAGAACAAAAAGACCCAGAAATGTATGTAATCCCAGAAAGAAATGTTGTATATTGTGAGTTTAAGAAAAACAATTGTGCTTGTTTGGCTCAGATTTTTTTGTTTAAATATAAACTACAACCCATTTTTGACCTCATTTATGGAACTGGTAAAGACTGGTAGAGTAGGGAGGAATGCAATTATTGTACGCTCTGGATAAGTGGGTTTCACCCAAAGTTATTTAGTTCACACAAATGGTAATGTATAATGAGCGTATGTTGAAGGTATAATGCTCTTCCATACAGTACTTGTTATCAGAAGTAGTCAATGCCAAAAATTTTATTTTCACTTACAATGTATTTTATTCTAATTACATTAAATTAATTTGACCAGAAAAAGAGAGATAACAGTGTGGGGAGAATGTGAATGATAGTCTACAAACATACAGAGAGAAAAAATGGAATTAGTTTAGAATATTTTTAATGATTGTCCTTTTTAATGGCTGGGTGGGGTGGTGACTAAGACTGTATTTTCAATTACTCTTCAGGTCATTAATGTTGATTACATTCTTCTTCTAACCATAAGTCTTTATTTAATGAAAATGTATGCCACCCACTAAGCATGCATGTAGTTAGGGAACAATACAGCAGGATTTGATTGCCCTATTAACAATAATCATCATGAGACTTTGGGAGTAATAATTTAATGACTTTTTGCACTCTTGTGCTACTTTTTGGTGGTGTTCATTTAGCATGTACTACAATGATATCTCTAATGAAATTAAAACTTGCCAGCAAACATTATTAGCTAGAGACAGGCTGGTATTGAAATACCAGACCTAACAGGGCTCCAGCGACTGCCATTAAAATATCTGTGGACAAGGTAAACTAATTTGAATAAAGTAGAGTTGCCTCTCAGAAAGGTAATAAATAATTTTCAGGGTTCATGTGGAGGACATTGAGGGGAACGAGTGGGAGAGAAATGTTGTTTTCGTTGTCTTTCTCCTCCTCACAATTCACAGTCATTACCAGAGTTGTGGAGGAAACACAAGGCAGGTAGCAGAGAGCTGGGACTGACTCAATCAGAGAAAATGGTGGGACAGCTGAAAGGTTCTCTTTTATGGGGCTCAGTCGTGCTTACAAGCAGGTCAGCTATGAAGCTCTCATCTGATGGGTCGCACTCTGTTCCTGAAAGACTTCCCTCTTCTGCACTCTGAATTGACTAGTGGAAATCATTTTGCAGAGGCAAAAAATAAGCTATCAGGGAAGACATTTTACTCAGTCTTATACGAAGAACTACAGTTAGAGAAGGTAGATGCTGTTGTTGTCTGTGCCATCAACACTTCTTTGTGCCAGAATGGAGAACACTGTATCTCAATTATCTGGTTGCATGTTTGCATACATTTTCTTCTTGATCAGCTAATTCTCTGAACTTTACCATACGTCTTCAAGCTAAAGAGTACACTTAGTAAGGTTGTACTAAGCAGACATATTACTGAAAAAATGTCAACCACAGAAACACATTGTGCTCTGAGCATCCAAAGAACACGGGCACACAAGAATGAGGAGTCTGCTGCCTGAATAGTAGTGTATGAAGTCAACTGCATGCAAGCTCACAAAACCTGATGTAATTATTTTCCAAAACACTTCTTCCAGCATAAAGGACACTTCAGTCAGTGTATCTGAAAAAACATAATTTACTCTTTTTGAGATATTGCTTGAGATTGTAGTGTTTGATTACATCAGTCCATCAACTGAGACTCTGTGGGTGAGTGCTCCTGCTCTGTTCCAGTGCCAAGTTAAACTTTACTGTGGTTTGCTGAAATTAGTCTGTGCAACACCAGACTGAAAATCCCAAGGGCCTTTCCAAAGGCCAATAACCACATCTTGGCTTGGAAGCAGTAGCTAATAGATGAAAGACTGTAAAGAGGTAGCTTCCTAGAACCTCACTTTCATAACTGTTGATCAGTAAACCTAGCGCGTCTCAGCGTGAGATCAAAGTATAAGTCACTTTCGGCACTGGTTGAAGGTAAGCATTCCCACCTACAGCTGAGAGATGGTTTAACAAGGTGTTTTTTATTATATTCCAGCAGTCACTAACTGCCTTGGAGCCTGAAGTTCGTACTTAGTCTGTTGTTGGTCAATCAACTGATCATATCAGAGAATGGAGGAAATTTAAGCTTTCCAGGAGGGCTTATTTACACCCGGAGAAAACAATGGAGATTTAACCTTGTGATTTTAAGCAAATTAATCTTCAGTTCACACATAAGCATGGGCAATAATAATGTGTACATAATACAAAAAGACAATGGAAGACTCTGTTGTCCAAAAACGAGCCACAAAGAATACCTGAATTCCCAGTAAAAGGGAACTTAGGCTATCACAAGAGGTCAAAATAATTTTTTTGTGATTGTCCTTTATCTCCTTTGTGTTAAGCTGATTGGGTATTTATGCTTTGCTCTGTACTGTTGACAAAGCCTCACACTATGTGCTGCAGTAATCTCACAACTAGCGCAGTGTAGAAGCTTCCTTTGGCCCTAGAGTTTCCAGTATTATTTTCACTCTTATTTGCATCCTTCATACTGCCTGATGCAATTGATAAAAGCTCAGTTTCTTGACTTGCATCCAGTGATAAAGTTGTGGATTATGTGGATTTTGAGATGAATCCATAATTATGTTTTCATTACACTTGAAACACATATTTAATGTATTTTTCTATTCTCACATACAAGAGAAATTGTGCTTATGCTTCAGAGAACTTTTCATGTAATCCCTCTAAACTGCTGTGGATAGGAATACTTCCAGAGTGGGAAGAGTGGGAAGACTGTAAGTAGTTAAAAAGTAGTCATTGTGTCCTAGAAGGTAATAAGAATGTATGTGTACTCTTGTTATAACTTGAATATATATGCTAACTCTCTAAGTAAAACTCCCTACAAATAGAGTAACTGATATAATTCTGTATTTGACGTAAATATAGAATACTGTGTTTAATATAAATACAGAAATAAAATAGATAACCATATGATAAAGGAGGTTATATCCAGTTCTGCACTGAGGCTTGTCCTAAAATTTATTCAGTGGGCAGAAGCGTACTGTTGGCCACAGTCCTTAACCCGTGACCAGACCTCCTGTGCTGTACAGCACTTGTAGGCCAAATGTTTGCAGTAATCATGAGGAATATGCCCTGTACTGTTGTTCCAGGAAAGATGAGAGTCAGGAGAAAGTGGGTGCTACTAGAACAACTTCTTTTACCAGGGCCCTCTTTCCCGAGTGGTTTGTTCTCCTGCATGTACCTGGATGGGCACCTGCCTCTTGATGGTAGAGCACAATAGCCCCTGAGTGATAAAATAACCATCCCAAATGAAATTTTTGCCTAGATGGAAGGGGAAAAACTTACTATTATTGTTCTGCAGAAAAGCTCTTGGGAACCTCCAACCTTCAAGTTATTAGAAAGGCAGGTTTGGTACCTGTTCAAGTAACCTGTTTGGCACAAATGGCTCTTCTTCACTGAAGTGAAGGCACAAACCCCCTGATTTTTACAGAAACTGTAATCTAGTCCTTCAGCAATATGGGTTAAAGTTTAAGCTTAATTATCTTATGTATCCTTTTAGGTCCAGGTTTCTGTTTTTGAATTGTTTAATTGCTGCTGCTCTCCAGTAATGTCCATTTCGGTAACTGACACCTTATTTCAATATTATTATTAAGATCACTTAACAGAGGAATAAAATGGACCCCAAAATTCATTAGTTAACCAGTTATTTGCACAAGTAGTAGAAATAAGTTTAATTGTTTATGGACATTTTATGTTGTACCACAGAAAGTTTGAGGAAAAAAATCCAGTACTAAGTAGATACAGTAGAGAACAGAAGGTAGTATCAGACTGCACAGAGCTTTCTAGCAGTACACACAAGAAAATTTCTGCATAGTTCTCTCACAAACTGTTAGTCTTAAAAATCAATAAATGAGAATGCCAAAAGCTAGCTGCTGTGGAACTTTATAGCTTCATGAGAAGGAAAATTCAACTTGTTAAGTCTTCTGACTGTGCGGCAAGTGTCAATACAAGGTTAGATGAGGCCCAAAAAGTGCAAAGAAAAAAAAATCCATTCTAGATGCTATGTTTTGTAAGGCAGTATAAAGCATATCAACATTGGAAGACAGTATAACGGGAACTGTTATGAATATGAATCTCAGAAAATGGTTCTTTACATCCCATGAATTCACACAGTACAGTCTGACTGACATACAATGTCAAAGTCAGCTTTAATGGAAGTAGTATTTCATCCTTGATGCTCAAACCCAACCTGATGCTTTCTTCTATCCACAAAACATCATCATTTCAGGTCAAACAGAAAAGGTGTTACTTTACAGGATTTATCATGTTCAGGAAACATGCATCATGCTGATGGCTTGTGTGGAGTGATTCTGGTCACACAATAGGAGCAACAATGCTACAGTGGTGTCTTTTGAGACAGACTTTTGGCCACTTTAACAAAATTCTGGTTTATTGGCAGTAG
>NW_010110951.1:34620-46515 GCF_000699245.1 Pterocles gutturalis
AAAACACATGAAATTATTTCTATAAGATATTTTTATCTTTTTTTTTTTTTTTAAGTGTTGTTCTACAGGATGTATTATTCCTAAACTCAAGCTATTATTATATGATTTAGCTATCTATGCAAATATTCTTTGCTCAGACTCAAAACCACATAAGGTGTCTACTGTATTTGACATGTATTTTATCTTTATTTGTATCCTGTGAAGAGATGTCAAGAGGTATTTAATCAGCTCAAGTGTGGTATCAAATGACTATTACAAAAAGTGTATCCATTGTATTTCCAGAGTCTTTGTCTTACTTGTTCATATTGTCTGTCTTTATTTTCTCCCACTTCAAGGAGTTCTATGTATTCGTCTAAACTTTTAGAGGAAAAAGTTGTGTCCAGGCATTTATTGCCTGCTGACACATAGAGCACACACAGTTTAAAAGGGTACCATTTCAATCTCGCCCTGCTAATCTTTCCTAGCTCTTCACCTGAGTGGTTCTTCATCTTCAGTGTGTGGTATTAGGCAGAGACACCTTTGTCAAGCACGAGGAACTGATTTCTGCTAGATTCCTCCCTTGGTTACCCTATCTAATGGTAACTTGTATTGCTTACTTGAGAGTATATTATGAATATCTAAGGCAGATATCAAATAGCTGTATCTAAATCTCTTCCACAAAAGAACTCTGACATTAAGAAAATTAAAATCTGTTTTAGTCATACAACAGTAAAACTGTTGTCTGACATTTAAAGGATGGTTCGGTGCAGATCTCCTGGATTTAGGTTGGGATGCTTTTTGAATGGTATTTCAAAGGGAAATAAAATCTGCAAGAGAATTTTAGAAGTTTCTCTCAGAAAGTTAAAAACAAAAATGAAGTTTTCTTATAATTATTCACTATAAAGGCTTTCATTTTAATTCCTGATGCTTCCCAGAACCAAAAAAGCACAAAAAGAAAATGAAAAGTGCTTGGTGATTTGAGGTTTTAGGTTTAGAATAACATTGATAGCAATATGATTTAAAAGTATTGGGAGGCTTGGTAGATTCTGTGTTACAATTGAAGAGACAAACTTGAGAAAGCATGATTTCTCTTGGACTTTAATTTTATGGAATGAACCTGCTAGTTCAATTTGCTAATCTCATTTAAAAACTCTAGACTGGGATGGATGGTGGGAAGCCACCACCATCACCAAAGAAAAAAAAAACCACAAAAAAAAACCCCAAAAAATCCCTCAAACAAACCACCAAACAAAAAAACACAGAAAAGACAAGAGAGTTTTTACAGGATTAAGAAGTAAAGAGAATGCAGGTGATTTTAGAGTGTTTCCCTTTTGTGTTTTGCACCCTTATAGCTAAGATTGTTTACTCAGTTCTTTAACACAGAATGGTGATTGCTGCTCTCTTATAGAAGTGTGCGAATACTGTATATTTTTTATCTTTGCAGCTTCTCTAATTTATGTTCTATTTTGGTTGTATTTCTAACATCTCCAGAGACTTGAACACTTTTATTTCCTGTTTATGTATCACTTATTTGGCATATAAGCATGGGAATGCTTTTCTGCTGAAGCTTTTTCCTTTAAATCGCTTCCACTCATATTGCTGTTGAAATAAGGGGCTTGGAGATTAATTCATATTGGTGCATCTCTTCTGAAAAAAAGTTATGATTCACAAATAAATTGAGTTTTGTGAAGCTCTAGTAACTAAGAATTGAATGTCAACAGAGCTGCAGAAAACATTTCCCCACGCAAGGGGAAGTTGCTTAGCCATGAGAAATGTGCTCCAGTTTAGGATATTCATAACCTTACTTGCAACAAATTGGGTGAAGGACAACAGAAGTAGAAGAGGTGCATAGCCTTACAAAAACAGCAAACTGATTGGGAAGTAGTTCTGGGGGTGTTTTTTTTTAATCTAAGGTGGAATATCTGAGGGAATAGACAAGTACTGTGTGAACTTCCCAGTAGCATCAGTTGCCAGAGCTTTTTTTGCACCCCAGCTATATCAATGTAGTACCATCTATGCTGATATCATACCAGTTATGGTAGAGAGTAATTAAATAATTCATAATATATATACAGTTAATTATTCTTCCTGAATAAGAGCAATCTCTCCCTATTTTTATGGTGTCAAGTTAGGCAGTTTCCTATGACTACCCACACAGATGTAACAATGTTACAATTATAGTAACAACGAGGAAAAAATATCAAATTATAGCCTTCTGTGGAAGATAAAGGTTTTGGAAAATTGTTTCAATGAATGTCAGTTACTAGCAATGCAGTGGGACTGAAAACTCGTTGTTTTAAATGAATTTGATTGTTGTAATATTTTATTAATAAACCCCTCAAATTTTCATGTCGGTATGGAGGGTTTTTTGTGTGTAAAAAGCCAATTTTGTTCTCATTACAAACATTTTCAAGATTCATGGTAAAAAAAATAAATCAGAATGCCTTAACCAAAATATTTCCTAGACTTCAACTTTTAAAATTTGCAATATTGAGATACTTGAGAATTTCATAATATGACAAAACTTTAATAAGGCAGTACTCTATTGATAGAAAAAGAATACAAAAAGTGCTAAATAAGTTATAATGCAATTCCAGTGAGTCTACCAGGGAATCGAATACTAGGGTTTCAGGACCATAGGCAGTTTTTTATGCCCTTTTTTTTGCTTTGGCCTGGTCTCTATGTTATTCATTAAGGGTAATGTGTTTCTTAAACTGTATCCACCTAGATCTTTCTGTGGCCATTTTTTTCTGTACAGCTGTTTATATTTTCAGATGTCTGTGTTTACACGTGCAAAATATAGTTGTGGAATGCATTTGATTTCTAAGTACCAGACTATTTTTTTCTGTTGAATGCGTGCTTATATAGTCTATTGGATATAGATTATCCAGACAAGATACACAGAAATGGATAGTTACAAATTCCTGAGGCACCAAATAGCACTGGGTTTGTTTCCTTAAATAAAATATTATATGTTTTCACCAAGATGGTATGAAATTTTTACATTCTTATAGATGTACAAAAGTTTTGAATGCTTTGACAAGAGCACTAGGAAAACATTTTGTACACACTGCCTCTACACAGATGTGATAATCTTTGCTCGCCGATATGATCATTGTTGCCTTTAACAGCATTAACATTAGATACAGTTAAACTGAGACTTACAGGATTGTCAGTGCACCTGGATCTGCATATCTTAGTCATGTCTTGACACACATCCAGATCTCATTCTAGTATACTCTGATCCTCCCCCAAGTCCAAGTTTCCAGTGGAAGAATAAGTAGAAAGAGTTTGTCACGTGTTTCAGCACGTTGCTTAATCTAAACAAAGCGGGAGAACAGGACAGTGACGTGTATCTGTGCTGAAGTTTGGATACATGCAGTAATGTTTTGCGATAGTTCACCATTGTGGTGATTCTGAAGTACTAGAAATCTTTTTTTCTTGTCTTGAGTGTAGACCCTGTTGTATATTAAATATCTTTAAAAGAAATCCATCTGAAGGTTAATGACGGGTGAGACAACAAGAATACTGAGTTCAAGAGTTTAAAAATCAAGAAGGCTTTTGAATTCTGGACAATTTTTATTTTGTCCACAAACTATCTATACATAAGCATAAAACCAGCCATTAAAGAAAATAAATCTATAAAAGCCAAACTTTCCAAAGAGGGAACCCAAGGTCAGTTGGAACAGAAATAAATAGGTTTATAAATACATTTTCTCCCTACCTACTGTGTCCTGGCAGCAGATATTCTTCTTATGGTTTCTTCTCAGCCTGGGAACAAAGTAATTGAGAGAGGTAGCAATGTCCCTGTGGTGGTCTCCAAGTCCTCAGGAAACACAGTAAGGTAGAAACAAATGAACAGAATGGATTCAAAGATGTAATGCACTTTCTGTTTCTGCATATGAATTTAGCTAGCCCATTCCCACCTGTAAAAGTAAACAAAACGCAAGAAGAATCACTTGACATCTAAGAAGGTTATTGTAATATTTTTGGTTGATGTTTTGGTATTAGGTAGCGAGAATGGTCTTTACATTCAATTTAAAGGCTCATCCTTTCCTGATTACTGCTAGCTTTGATGTTATATATTGTGTAGTCTAATGCTGGCTGGAATTCCAGACCATAAAAAGCAGGATTTTGCCAGAGCCACAATAGGATATGGCCTGGAAATTTTTGTTGGTGTATGTTTGGCAACAGTTTTGTCCCAAACCAAGGAATTGTAGAATCAGTAAGTTGTCACTCCTTCTGTTTTTTCTTTTCTTAACAGAGCTCGCATCCTGTCTTTATTATTTCCTCTGAAGTCCTTAAGCTATTTAGCATTGTGCTATCCTATGGCTCAGAGGTGATAGTGATATGGTGTTGCTGTCAAAACAAATGGTGATGTTGCAGAGATGAGTAAACATGTGGTGGATGTTACATGTATTTTCTTTCTCTCTGGGCAAAGAACTGGAGTTAGAAGAAACAGAAAAATGTGTGTATAACCCATAGGGAATCACTGTGGTCACTCCTCTCATTTTTATTTTTTTTTTTTCATTATCATTGACATTTCTGAAAATGGAGCCTCGTTAAAGACTTCTGGCTTTTATCAGGGGGCTAGCAAAATAAAGTTTCCCTGAGGGATAATGCATATGAAAAAAGGAATTATATGAAACACTGTAGTAATAATTTTGTGATGGTATCTTGCAAGATGTGGACTACAAGACTGTGGAGTAATGTACTACAGAGGCTATTTAAGAGCCAGAGCCTAATGTCTTTACTCACTTTGACTTCAGAGCAACTTGTCGATAAAGTAAAGTGCTGCTCTGTGAGCAATCCAATTGCCACTTAAGAAAGGAAAGACAGCTTTGTAGGTAGGGTAGTCAAGGAACTTGGACTCTGTTCTTAACTTAGCCATGTCCTTCCTGTAAAACTTTGGAAAAATGATTTGACCAATTGCACAGATGGAAAACACCAATATTATGGTGTCTTAAACTTTTTTGCATGTTTGTTTTTACACAGATGAATGTCTGTTGGATATTCTCTATGCTTATTCTCTCTCACTACACTGTTCTTCAATTAAATTCCAAAGCTTTTCCCATGCTCTCTCTCTTGGACTGCCCTCTTCTGGGGTCATTAAATATACCCCAGCTGTAAACAAAGCTTGAGGTGGCCTAAGTGCTGCAACTTGTCAAGTTACCAACAATCACCAGTATGGTTGCTTCACAGTTTAGAGTACAAAAAGTCCACAATTTGTATGCAAAAGGCAGCATCTTGGGGCCCAGTCTGCAGCTCCCTAGCTTCAGTTTCTCCATGATCAAGGTACAGAGTCTGCTGATTTATAAACATAGGCAGTGGCTGCTATGTGGCAGGATCTCAGTAACCCACAACTGATTGGATAAAATTTGTTAGCAACTCAAAAGTGCCATTCTACTCTGTAGAAGTATAAATAGCTTAAGATAGTACATACCTGAATTAATTTCTTTGCTGCAAATCAGTGCAACAGCCACCAGCTGCAGGAGTAACTTTGAGGAACAACCATAATGACAATCAAGTCTAACGTACGCTGGAAAAGGTGACCTATGCATAAGTCTTTAATTCTAATTCTTTTTTCAGTTTGTGGTAATATATTTATTTATTGCCAGACATGCTAGTGGTACAGTGAAATAAAATGAAATCTACTTCTAATACATCTTCAGAGTCCCATTAGTGTGGGCTTTGAATCACAGAATAAAATAAATTTAAAAAAAAATATATATAATGGTATACTTTGTTTTTCCCCCCTGTGGATAAGATTTATAGTAGGCAAGCAAATGTTAGCTTGCTAGAAAAAGCGACCAACCATCCACTAGCTATCACCTTTTCAACTGAAGGGGAAATAGCTTTCCTTTTAACTAAAACTACTTCTTTTATTTGTGTTAAACATCTGCATTAACTCAGTAGATTCTCTGCAGCAGGTCATAAATTATATATGAAATAAAAAAAATCCACACACAGTGCACACAGAGAATATAAAAAAAAAAACTTTGTGCAATTACTGCTGAGTTCTTGTATTCGCTGTAATATCTTCTCAGATGCAACCAAAAATCCCCACTACACTTTTTCTTCAAAAGTAAATAGGGTGTGGTTTGGGGGTTTTGGTGGTTGTTGGGTTTTTTCTCTCACTTTTCCTTTCCTCAATCTGGGAGGCTGCTTTGTTTTTCTAAAACACCATTTATCATTACACCTTACCAATAAGTCAATTAAAAGATTAAGAGAGAAAGCTTTGTCAAGTTCTTTGGACATAGCACCAGGGGTTCAAGTGGCCTGAATTATGTTCCTGAGTTGACCAGCCATGACCCACTATCCTTAGGCCACATAACTTTTTTGTCTGTTTTATCTTGTAAAACTTCCCAGAGGTTCTCACTGTCTCTGCTTTTTGGTGCATGTCATCCATCACAGTGGAGGTGGTGGTCTTCTGGAGATCTTTTTTGCAACAAAAAATGATAAATTCTAGTCCTCAAATGCAATGTTTCCATAGAAAGGTGTTGATTTTAAATGGGTCTGCAAAACTATCTCTTTCTTTTGGCTTAGGAAATTGAAAAGATTGTATATAATCCAAGATCAGGATGTTTTATTTCATAATATTAGAGCTGCTTCAATGCAGCTATTTGCAACACAAGGCATTCAGTGTGACATAGATTTCCCTTCTTCCTTGATCTGTAACTGCAGACCTCTGGCTTCACAGAAACCTTCCTCAAACTGGGGGGCAAAACCCACCATGCTACTAGTCTGTCTTCTGTACAGCCTTGGTGACTACTAGGCTGCCTTCAGCTTTGGCTATTGAACTGTGCTTTTTCCAAAGCTTTGCTATCAAAAGGAATGCAAAGATAGTAAAGGTGGTGTGGCAAAGCTATGGGGACTGACTCATGTCTCCCAGGCAAAGAAGCTCCATAAATACATGCATTAACAGCTGGTCATATCCTATGACCAAGGTGACAGCATTTTAGAGAAAGAGCAATAAGATATTCTTCTTAAAATTAAAATGTTCCAGTTCAGCTTCCAATTCCAAAGCTGCTTCTTCCATTGACACTACTATTTTTACATTTACAGCCTCATGAGAGTACACCATTCTGTGAAAAACAGCTGAACTTGATGAATTGCTCCTTATTGTGTGCCTATGGCTGCAGAAACTGGCATGTCCCAACTTTAATTTCATGAGCATCTAGGGTGAAGACCCTTGACAGAAAAAGATACACTGAACAAAGATGTTGTTAGCAAAAGAGTCTTAATTAGCCTGCTAGCCAGTCTCAACCATTGTAAATACTGAATATTAATATAACTGGATTACACATTAATCTTCCAAAACTTGTAACTGTATTAAATTTAATAAGAAATATTTGGGAAGGAGTGATAGAGTTTGTTCAGTATTTTAGTGGTAGACATTAGAGTCTGTCTCTTCTCTCTTCTGGGGAGAAAACTGTTTCATTCGGCAACTCATTGTACAGTAACTAATGAAGTAGAAATAGTCACTGTTGAGCAATATTTTCTTAAAGTAATCCTTTCCTTCCCTGGGTCATGCCAAGTTATTTTAAGTATCAGTTAAAGTTATCTATAGTAATTTTATAGACTTAAAGGAGCTGGTGATATTAATGAAAAATCTGCTACTATATTTTCTTAAATCTTTTTGTTGATTTCCATTTGTCATTAACTATTTCAAACAGAAGATTTTCATTACAATAATAGGGTTGGGGTCACAGAAAAATGTTTAAAAACATTTTTGTTTTAGAATATTCTACTTAGTTTAAGTAGCTGTTGAAAGATAGCTAACTTTATACAGCAAAATAGTTTTGTGATAAATATTATGTGATGAGTGTGACCTTATTAAGATCCATTCTGCACCCCAGTTTCAAAAGGCGGCAATTGCAGAAAGGGACTCTAGCCATAATTGCAGATATCCAATGGAAATTATTTATTTGTAAGTTTCAGATACCCTGTCTCACCATCTGGCATTTAACTGAATACACTAGGTATAGTCAAGACTGAACTGAGTTCAAAGGAATTTTATACAGTGAGATGACTAAAAGACAGGGAAAATCTGCAGTACAAGGTTTGAACACAGAACCAGAGGAAAATTTCTTTGTTGAGAGGCTTGCTGAATGGAAGGAGAAGTAGATAAAAAGTTGTTTATGGTTACTGCCACAAAGGGGTTTGTTTGTTATTTCTGCCACTTTTCTCCTCAGAGTTCACTCAAGAAAGCTGAGCAAGAAATGCCACATCTAAAGGTCCACAGGAGGTTTGGCTGTAGACCCCAGAACTTGCAAGTGAGGGAACCCTTTGTTTATTAGCATTTCCTTCCGACCTGTCTCAGAAAGCATGGCAGCAGGAAGAGGTGTGGTGCAATTCTCCAAATTCCCTTCATGGTGATTCAGCATCAGTTCCTTTTCCACAGGGCCAATGTTCCTCAAAGCAGCATATACACTCCTCGAATTCCCTTAAAAATTAACAGCCCTGATCATTCCCTTCTCAGCTTTAGTTCATGACACTTTGTCTGCCACCTGCAATAAAATCATTTTTCCTTTCTTTTCCTTATGGAGAGACCATACTGTGGTACCCAAGGGTGTCTCTCCATTTACAGACCAGAGAAATAAACTGGACCAGATTGAGTATAAACAAAACATAAAGTAAAAGAAACAGCCTCTGAGCAGTGTGTGTGCTACTGTAGGTTACACAGAGTCAAGGTTTGAGGGGAAAAAATGTTTAATTTCATTGGAATGTAAAAAGATATCAGAGAAATTCATTCAAGTGTCAAGTAGAAGAATAAATCTTTTCAAAGAAAATAGTCTGACTACACCAAAGCTGGAGTTATATTAGGTTATTTATCCTTTATTGTTTGTTCCCTCTGCAGATCAGGGTTGTTTTGTGATAGTATAGCTGTTGGACTGTGATTCACATTGAATGAAAACAATATCATGTTGCAGGAATAACCATACAATGAACTGAAAATGAATGTTATATTCATTTTAGTCATATGTTGATCAGTCATTGATTGTGACAGTTTATAGTCATCGTATGATTTGGCCTTATATTAGGAGTCTTTGGCAGAAGCTAACATGCTGAGAACTCTTAGTTGAATGTTACATATTGTAAATGCTAAATAATACCAAGATATTACTTGCTGGAGTAAGCCTATTTAAATCTAGAACATTATCTGTATAGGTTTTTTTACTTGTGTTTTTCACTCCACTATTGCAGTGCTTCTATTGTGACCAGCATAGAATGGAATCATATGGAATCATAGAATGGTCTGGGTTGAAAAGGACCTTAAAGATCATCTAGTTTTAACCCCTCTGCTGTGGGCAGGGTTGCCAACCCCTAGAGCAGGCTGCCCAGGGCCCCATCCAGCCTGGCCTTGAATGCCTTCAGGGATGGGGGATCCACAACTTCTCTTGGCAACCTGTGCCAGTGCCTCACCACTTTCTGAGTGAAAAATTTCCTCCTAATATATAACATAAATCTCCCCTCTCTTAGTTTAAAACCATTCCCCCTCATCCTGTCAATATCAACCCCTGTAAACAGTCGCTCCCCCTCCTGTTTATAGGCTCCCTTCAAGTACTGGAAGGCCGCAATGAGGTCTCCCCAGAGCCTTCTCTTCTCCAAGCTGAACAAGCCCAGTTCCCTCAACCTTTCCTCACAGGAGAGGTGTTCGAGCCCTCTGATCATCTTAGTGGCCCTCTTCTGGACCCGTTCCAAGAGCTCCACGTCCTTCCTGTGCTGGGGGCCCCAGGCCTGGACACAGTACTCCAGATGGGGCCTCACAAGAGCAGAGTAGAGGGACATTATCAAGCGGTCAGACCGGTCACATTATCATGTCATATCTGTGAGGTTCAGCAAGAATGTAACATGAATTATATACATAAACAGTGCAGACTTTATTATTTAAAAATCTGTTCCAGCTCAAAATTACCGTTACAAGCTAGAGATCAACTGCCTTCTCTCTGACTTAAATTTTTCATATTTCAACTTCTGTTTCTCACTCTACAACTCTGTGTTGGAATAAGTATTTTAGAACTTTGGAAGCAGAAATACGTATCTAAAAACTAAGTTATACCTGTATCTTTGCAAGTTCAGAGATTCCAGAAGCAGAGTAAATGACTATCACCAGAAAAAGGTGACAGGAATTAATTTACTCTGTTCTTTTTTTGCCAGCTGCCACCCAGAGATGGGTGAACAGATTAAAAAACCCAGTAACAATGACAATTTCATAGGAAGTGAAGGTACTGAGCAACTCTAGAAGTCAGACCTTGAGTCTAGACTTGAAAAAAATCATATATGCATGTAGCAAATCATTATTTTATAAAATGTTTTTTCTGTCAGTGCTGTTGAAGAGATTTCTGCTCAAGATTTCTGCACATAGCCCATGGCCAAACAGCCAAAAAGTCCCCCACCAGTGCAAACAGAAGGGAGGAGGGCCAGTAACACAGAAGAATGGAAGCTTGCAATGGCAAGGACCAGCAAGAGGAAGAGGCTTCCCCTAATGCCTCAGGTGCCCTTGTAGAACTGCTTCATCACTCTGCAGACTGAAGAAGAAAGACCCGTCACATCAGAAGAGACACTGGAGCAGAGCAAGGCAACCCAAGCTGCTTCCTGTATAACAACCAGCGCAACTAAGAAAAGGAATAGGTGATAACAGTAGGCAACTCTTCCGAGAAGTACAGAGGCAACCATTTGCCAACCTGACCCACTCTCTAGAGAGGTGCGGGGCTTTCCTCATGCAGTCCACTGACTCTTATTTGTTGCTGTTGTTTCACATGGGCACCAGTGACACAGCCAGGAGCCATCTGAGGAGTATCAAGAAGGATCACAGAGCCCAGGGAGAGGAGGCAAGAGACTCTGGAGTGCAGGTAGTTTTCTCATCAATCCTCCTGGCCAAAGGGAAGGGATTTGAAAGGGACAGTTGAATGTGGTGAGTCAACAAATGGTTACAGGAGTGGTGCCACAGCCAGGGGTTTGGCTACTTAGACCACAGGAATCGCTTTGAGAAATCTGGTCTGCTGGGGGCTGATGGGGTCCATATGTCAGAGAAGGGGAAGAGTATCTTTGGTCAGAGGTTTGCCAAGATGGTGAAGAGGGCTTTAAACTAAAGTTTCTGGGGGAGGGGAACCTCAATCCATCCCACTCCTGCCATTTTGATGCCAGTGCCAGTGATAGAAAACCAGAGCCTGGAGAAAGACCAAAGGTCAGCAGGAGAGCACTTGAAGAGCAGCACAAAGGAATTTCAGCCAGTAAGTCAGTTTCATCAGGGGTCCAACTTAAGTGCCTCTATCCAAATGTGTGTAGCTTGGGGAACAGACAAGAGGAGTTGGAGACGTGCACATGCCTGCAGGGCTACAACCTCATTGGCATCACAGAGACATGGTGTGATGGGTCCTATGACTGGAATGTTGGAATCGAAGGACACAGGCTCTTCAGGAAGGACAGGCAGGGGAGACAAGGAGGGGCTGTCACCCTCTGTGTCAGTGACCAGCTGGAGTGCGTGGAGCTCTGCCTGGGGATGGATGAGGAAATGACCAAGAGCTTATGGGTCAGGATTGAAGGGAGCACAAGGACAGGTGACATTATGGTGGGGGTCTGCTAGAGGCCAGCTGACCAGAAAGATTAAGTGCATGAGTCCCCCTACAGACAGATTGGATCAGCCTCACATTCACAAGCCCTGGTCCTTCTGGGGGACTTCAACCACCCTGTTATCTGTTGGAGGGACAACACAGCACAGCATAAACAAACCAGGAGGAGGTTCCTGTGCAATGTGTACTTGCAGGTCAGAAAGCCAAGTATATCCTGGGCTGCATCAAAAGAAACATGACCAGCAGGTCGAGAGAAGTGATTCTCCCCCTCTACTCTGTTCTTGTGAGACCCCACCTGGAGTACTGCTTTCAGCTCTGGAGTCCTCAGCACAGGAAGGAC
>NW_010110951.1:46598-64279 GCF_000699245.1 Pterocles gutturalis
GCCTAGAGAAAAGAAGGCTCCAGGGAGACCTTATAGCAGCCTTCCAATACTTAAAGGGGGCTACAGGAGAGATGGGGAGGCACTCTTCATCAAGGAGTTTAGTGATAGGACAAGGGGTAATGGATTTAAGCTGAGAGAGAGTAGATTTGGATATGTTATTAGGAATAAATTATTTACTGTGAGGGCGGTGAGACCCTGGAACAGGTTGTCCAGAGAAGTTATGGATGCCGGATGCCTGGACGTGTTCAAGGCCAGGCTGGATGAGGCTTTGAGCAACCTGGTCTAGCGGAAATTATCCCTACCCATGGCAGGATGGTTGGAAGTAGATGGTCTTTAAGGTTGCTTCCAACCCAAACCATTCTATGATTCTACACTGTTGAAAAGATTCCTGCACATGAAGTAAAAATAATATAAAGGTTTAAGTTTCATCCACCTTTTTAACAGCACATCACAAGAAGTCATTGGCAATGCATATGAAAAGGTAAATTAATCTCGTGAAGCTCAGGAATAAAGCTATGTGTTCACAAGTACCATCTTTTTTTTTTTTTTTTTTTTTTTTTTTTTAATCTGTTAGATAGCTCTATCTGTATTGATCTGGAGCACTTCTGTAACAACCGTTATCAGGACTAATTTGGGAATGTCAGTGGACTTGTCTGGAATTTGAATTGGTTTGCATATGCACAGATACAGCCTATGAGAAATACTGTCAGGGTAGTGAGCTGGAATATCCATGTGTTATTAGTGAGTGCTAGATGCCCACCACTCACTCTGCAAGGGAGACTTTCCCCACACAGAAGCATCCAGCCAAGAAAGTCTCTAAACCTTGGTCTTAGTAACAAGAGCTCAGGTTAAGTAACCTCACTCAGTGGTTCCAGCCACAGATATAGCTTCCTTCTTTGGGGGCTGGCTTATTCTTAGGTAGTTTGTTCCAGATGATAGTGCTGCAAAGTTGGTAGCTGACTGGCCTGGACCTGATTTCCAGTGAGTGTTCCTCTGTTTCAGGCATAGCCACTCACTTTGGCTAATATGTTCCCTGTCCTTTTTCCTGAGCGGCTTCTAGAGACCAGTTGTGACAGAATTTCCTCCCATCTCCTTCCCAAGTGATGTCCTGACCTCCATCCACAGTGCCACTGGGTGTCAAGCTCCTGAGGAAGCACCACCTGATCTGGTACAATCACAGAGTGGAGCATTGAAATACTTGCTTGTGCCTCAAAAAACATACAGGCTTACTGGCTGCGGTCTTTCCTTGCAAGCAGTATGGGCCAGAATTGACTCCACAAACCTCAGACTGAGTAGCACAACAGCCACTCTGTCCAAAAAGTTGAATTCTCTGTTCTTCAAAACAGAGGGGCCACTTCCAAGCTGGTGAGAGAGAAGTCTCTGCTCCATGCTATCACCTGAACTGTGCCTGCACTCTGTCCAGGAGAGTGCTTGCTGGCCTGGGCTGAAAGATACCAACAACTTAACAGTATGGGCAATGCTTGCTGGGGATGAAGTCCCTGCCCCGTCTACGTTCAGTTTACTGTCATAGATATAGCCTCCCTGCCTAGAGGTGCTGAAGGGATAGACCTAGCTTCCAAAACTCTTTTGTGTGAGTTAAATCTCCTTGATGTCTACTGTAGAACATCATGCCTCCACGCATACCTCAGTGTAGAAATTTAGTTCATTGTTGACACTAGAACAGAAGAATCACCTGCCCAAACTTGCCCTAAAAGCTGCTGGAGCTGTGCCTGGGCTCCCTACTGCTTATGGCCTCTTATCTTCCTACCTTGTATTAGTGTACGATGAGCACCACATAGCAGAGTTTTGCCACACCTCATACACAACCCTCCCTCTTCTGCAAGTCTTCTATGCTAGACTGGCAGATGATGCAGTCTCTAGTTCTTCTGGATTTGTGCTAACAGGCGGCATTGTTTCCCCTGCTGGGTAGTCAAATAGTGCCTCTGGCTGAAGAATGACACAGTTCCAACTTTTTTCTTACCCTCAATTCTTCACAGCAAGAGTCGGTGAAATAATAGAAAGTATTATGGAGCAATTTGATTTCATGATTTGTTCATACTGATGGCAAAGCATTCTCTAATTATATAATAAACTTCTTTTTTGCTTGATTAAGTACCCTCAGAATGGAACCATTTCAGAGTCTTCTTTCACTTTCTTAACCAATACAAACATCTTAATTTTACTTTTTTTAGTGGTCCCTGCAATGTGTGCTGACCTTCATTTGACAAAACTAAAATATCGGCAAGGAAAATAAATTATTGAAATGAAAAGGTGGTTTGTAAAGCCTTTAAACTGTCCATTGAGCTGAAGCACAATATCTCAGCTCAGTAAGACAATTTAGAGGCTACCGTGTAGTCTTATGGAAAATTCTTGCGCTCTTGAAAGGCTTAGGTTTGATTTGTATACTTCCCTGGGATCAGTAACCATAGCTAAAATGGTAGCAAGATTCTATCTCTAAATGCCCCAAAAGGAGAAGAGGTCAATTCTTTGAGTTTTGAGCTTTCTTCTTTCAAAGCCTGGAGCCATGAGAAGAAGGAAAAAAAAAAAAAAAAACCCAAACAACAAACCACAGGAGCTGTTTACAACACTGAAATGCGTACACACTGTTAGATCAATGGACTGCAAAGATAGAAATCTTTTATATGGAAGCCTGCAATAGCCCTGCTAAGACAAGTTACTGATGCAGCAGAGTTAGAGTATTTGTTCTCTTATGTGTTTCACCAGGAAAGTCCTAAGTGTCTTGAAAACAAAGGGCAATCAATAACTCATCAGACATAATGTAAAATGGAACTAATGTTCAACCAATTAAGTACCATAACCATTCCATGAAAGTACCAATTATAAATAAAAATAATTTAAGTAATTAAGCAACCTTTTAAAAGTACTTAAGGTTGGGAGTTTTTCTGTTTTCACAAGTGGTATATTCTAACAAGAATACCAATCTGGTTTAGTGATTGGCGGCCCTGTATATGGCGGGGGGGTTGAAACTAAATTATCACTATGGTCCTTTTCAACCCAGGCCATTCTATGATTCTATGATTCTATGAAACTCTTGTCAATAGCTGACAGATGCATGGCTTCAGATGTTAAACTGGGTTATTTCTACAATTAGTACCTCAGTATAACAACTCTAGCATGCAGAGTTCATTTAGATATCATAGTGAAAAAATTGTCACCTTCATTTAAACACATTTCTGGGGTTCCTGAAGCTGTTTTTCACATAACTACATGTATGAGAAACACAATGAAGACAGAAGGTATAGCAAGATCTATTTCATAAAACCAAAAATTCTTATTTTATATCTCATGTTCAGTTTGCTCTACTTCACCTCTGCAATACCTATGAGACTCAATTAAAGTTTTTTGAGTACAGCTGAGGGATGTATTGGTCCTTTTTATTATTATAAATTTATTTTTTACATCACAGCTGAGAAATTTTAAATTTAGAAGTTGAACTCTTTTTTTTTTTGCTTTTTTTTCCCCTTTTTTTAATGGAAAGATCTCCCAGAGTCTATAGGGTACAGCAGATAGAATTTAACCACTTTGTTTACTTTGTCTATTGCATAATTTGTGGCCAAATGCTGTTTTCATTTATCTTGATTTAAGTGTGGGTTAACAGGAAGATTTTTTTATTGCTTCTGTGTGATTAAAAAAAATTACCTTTATGAAAAGAATAGGATCTGAGGGTGAAACACATAATTTACTGAAAGATTATTACAACTGATTGGAAATATTCTACCCAAATGTGCAGCAGAAAAATGAGTGATTTCAAAGTCTGGGGGGTTTGGATTTTTGTTTTGTTTTTCTAATATTAACTCTCTGTGGATAGCCTTGGTTTTGGTTTTTTTTTTGTTTGTTTGTTTTTGGTTTTTTTGTTTTGTTTTGTTTTGTTTTTTTAATCAGAAAGACACAATGAATGATAAACCTGAATATTTTGTTTTACATTAAAATACTTTAGTTTGGTTGAGCTGCCATAAAGACAGCTGTGACATATTTGGCTTGTCTCCCTAATTTTTTACAACACAAATTACTTACTGAACTTAAAATGTTAGGAAAAAATATGTTCCCTGCTTCAGAAATATCAGTTACAGTCTTCTGGTGTGAGTAAGGATACTGATCTAGCTGGGCTAATGTACTGAGCAGATCATATAAATTCACAATACCATGATTTGAGAAATGGAGGCTTTGCTGTTTAAAATGGGAAATCACGCAGTAAGATGCAGCTCCTTTGGTAGTGTTGCAAACAGCTAGAACTGGACTGCATCTGCTTGGGCCAGACAAGTCCACCATGAATGGGAGGCTTCTATTCATTAAAAATGGAAATTGCAAGATGATATTTAAATTCACAATTTACTACAGCTACACTAACATTAATAATGTTTCTGTGTACAAGAATTACAGTAAATATTCTGTTTACCAAAGAGAGCTTCTTTAAGCATGGAAAAGACTGAGGGGACACATCTCTTCCCTGTTAGGGAACATTATTTGAATTCTTCAATGCTGTTAAACGATTGTGGCAACATCTCTCCCACAGAAAGGAAGAATGTGAATTAGACGTCAGTTTAGCAATTGAGGAGTACCTCAAAGAGTTGTGTTAGAAAGGGGGAAAACTGGGCCCCAGTCTGTAGTTACCAGAAAGGAAACGGAAGGGCAGCAGTAATCACTTCTGTGTTTTCTCTTTCTGACTGAACACCTATCTTGTCCCTGTGGAAGCAAACCCAGAGCAGACTGGGAGTGCCCTGCACCTTGGAATTGCCAGCTGCTTAGAGGCCGTTGCTGGGAGGTGAGTGATAGGGGTCAGTATCCCTAGAGCAATCAGGGCATCAGACTATGAACTTCACCTTGCTCAGTGAACACTTTATCAAACAAGATGTCAAGACAAGTTTTGGTCCCTGTTGACATATGTATAGGTGCTTAATATCTTCCCTTCTGAGGTATCTGTTTTTCCTGATACAGGCCTAAGAAGCCTATATCCTGTAATATTACAATGCTTGGATAGCTTTCTAAAAGGTCTGCTGTTTCTCAGCCAGAAAATAAATTTCTGTGTGTTATGCAGTAAGGAAGACTGAATAACAGCAATGATCTTAAAAGGTACTTAAAATCTTGTATTGAAGAGGATGGAGGGTTTTTCAGAGGGGACTATCAAAATAGAAACCTCCTTAGATGTATTTATTTCTGCAGGGAAAAGGAGGTGTCAAATAGCTGGGGAGTTCTGATAGCTGTGTTTTATTTTTTGGAAAACATCAGAACTATTATTTCTATTTTTTTTTTTCCCCTAGTCTTAAAGAAAATTTGTTGCTCAGTGAGCCTTCCTTTCCTAAGCTATCTTCTCTGAAACACTGCATATCCCAGAATGTGGGTTTGGATTATATTTATGTAAACGGGGAAAGGTATCATGTGTGGGCATATGGTTACTGTTCCATATATAGAATATTACCTTCAGCAGTGTTAACATTGCAGCTGCAGATATCACTCATGCATATGCATAGTCCTCCAGGAGCAGAAAAGAGAGGGTTATTATGTGTGTCTGAAAGTCTTAATTAACAGATTTTAGCAGGGCGAATGGTAGGTAAAACTTATTACAAGCATCACTTCAGTAGTATATCTGTGAAAAGGTAGGTTATGCAGGAGGTGGACTGTATAATTACAATGGTCTAAAAACTTATGAAAAATGTTATCCAGTAGTTATTGAGGAGAGACATATGACATTATTTTTTTTTTTGAGCAAGATGAATATGGAACTGCACTGAACTTCAACCTGCCTGGAAACAGAATTTAGACCTTTTCTTCTTCTGATCCACTTGAAGGAATAGAGTCAATAGCAGAAAATATGAGCTTTTTTAACAGGTGAAGTGCAGGAAGGCATTTAATTAAATTAAAGCTCAGAAAATGTTGAACCTATGAATGGAAATACTTTTTCTAGGTTCCATGTAATATGTTTTCATTGCTTCATTTCAGATATAGGTTATGACCAAGATGCTGTACCAAACTAAACAGACATATTTGTTATCTGTTTTGCAGTAACTGCTAACTGCAATAACCGCTGAAGTGCTGGCAAACTTCTCACTGGAATACTATCTTGCCAAACCTATCAAATTCCTACAAATTTGTATCGCAGAAATTGAGCGTTGGCACGTCGATTCCAGCCATTATTGCAGAAGTCTGTGACACTACTCTGCTCCATTCCTTTTGATCTCAAGTCATCATGGCATCCTCCCTTACAACCAGAAGAGCAGGATTAGCAGAATCCATATCACTAGTTTTGATTTATTGCCAGGCAGAGAAAACCTGGCAGCTGGATGGGCTATTGGAAGGACTAATAGAATTCACCTCTTAGCTACCAAGGGCTGTCAGCCAAAAAAGGGCCACTTTTTGTGTCCTTAAGGTTGTTACCTCATGTTATCTTACTGTTGACAAGATTAATGTTGTAGCCTTATCTGTTCAACATCCTTTTGTGCAGATGATGTGTCCATGGTGATAGGAAGCGTGGGGCTGTGTGGACATGCTGGATGTTTCATCACTTTTTTCTCTCTATAAAATTGGAGGCACAAATTCTCCTCTTCTAATTTTTGTTAGCTACTGATTTTTCTTTCTCTCACCTCTGTCCTTTACCCAATGATCAAAAGTATGATTTTGTAAGGAAAGTCCTGCCAAGAACCTTTCCAAACATCTAATTCTGGAGGCAGGAGCACTGCCCCAGAGTATTTCTTACTCATTGGTCACATTTACCATTTGACTCCTACTTCAGCGCTATGTGCAGATAATCAAGAGCATAGGAATTTGACAAAAAGGTAAGACAGTGTATGTGGGATGGACCATGCCCACAGATCACTATGGGATATATATTTATAGATTCAGGGTGGTCAAGGTGCATATGAGTGTGTTCTGTTATATGTTAGAAGGTTTTACCACCACTTCATTATTTTCCACTTTAAGGTTACACTAAGTTTTTCGTGCCTGCATTCCACCTTTAGACAGTGCAGACTCTTATGGAACTGTCCTGAAGAGGCTTGGCAGTGACACTGCAATACAATATGCTTCTGAACACACAGCTTATGTGTCTTTTGACAGGTATTTTTGCATCTGACTGTATAAAAGAGTTCATCTTTCTAGTGAAGGGGTCTGAAATGTTTGTCACCTTTCAAACATTTTTCCTGTTCTTTCCCTGGTACGTTATTAGACATCTCTACTTAGTGATATGCTGTTTGTTGTTTTGTCTTATTTTAATTAAATTGTATTCTGCGTATAGTACCACACAGTTGATTGCTACATTTATCTAAGATTCAGTTTTGGAGTGGCCTGTAGGTGCACCCAGGAGTTCCAAGTATCATGTATTTATGAAAGCATCAGGTCAAGACAAATGATTTTGAAATGCTATACAAATAATGATCCAAGTGAAGTTACTGCTCTCAACACTCCTGACAAACAAAATGATTTCTTTCTTTAGTAGCACATACTCCTGTTTTATTGTGTTTCATTCTTGGCAGTAGGAATGGGTTTTGAGGGCATGACACCTCAATGAGATCCTGTAGCGCATATGACATTGTGACAAATGGCTACATTGCAGCATAGAATATGACAAAAACTGTGGCACTGTTCCATGGCCAGCACAGCTTACAAAAAAAAAAAAAAAAAAAAAAAAAAAAAAAAAACAAAACCCAGCACACAGAAAAACCCAAAACCCCGTGAAACCTTTCACTGGAAACAAATAGTAGTACGGTCTTTAGAAGACCTAGAAATCTTCAGGGGCTCTCTCAATTCTTGAAAGTTGTGTGACAACCTTTTTGCACCACCATGTTTCTTACCATCCCAAGAGGAAATCTCATTCTCTGTGTAAAATATACTTCTTTATGTTGGTACAGTTGATTTTAGGTTGCAGATTATAAATGTAATGAAGAGGAGCATTACTGATGAAGTTAGAAAACAAGAGTCTATGCTGACATTTGTGGAACATCATTGCCAATAGGCATATGTAAAGATTTACTGTTTATAGCAGTGGTAAGCTATAATGCTGTGCCTCCGACTCATGGGAGATATATATTTTGTTCTTTAATGCTCATTAGTGTTGTAGGAGGCTCAGATTTTAAAAGGGTTTGCCTAGGCAGGTTGTCAGTTGGTGATGAACGTAATTGGTGCAGTGAATCTTTCTGACAGCTCACAATCATAATTATTTTCAAAATATCAACAGAAGAGCTGCAATGCATGGTTTACAGCATTTACCTGGTAGTTTATGCAATGGTGAGCTTTGTTTTTCAGCTATACCTACCACACCAAAGCAGTTTGCTACTCTCTCACCTTCTGTGGCATTCTCTGTCTGAATTCTGTTCATATGACATACTCACAAAGCTGTGGGATTCACTAAGATCACATGGATCTACATTTGAAACTAAAAACTACCATTTGACAACAACATCTTTGTTTATGAATTTCATAGCTGTAGCACCTCTCTACAGAAACTGAAAGTTTAATTACACAAAAGTAATTTGTGGTGCTTAGGGAAATGGTTTAGTGAGTAAGGTGCTGTGGGTTGACGGCTGGACTTGATGATCCTTGAGGTCTTTTCCAACCTTAATGATTCTATGATTCTATGAAAAGCAATGCTATTTAGGGAGGGAAGTAAGAGGGCATTAGTTTAAATAAATGTAACAGGGAGAAGCTATTCAGTGTGCCAGGTACTACCAAATGACCATGAAGATTTCCATTTTCTCTTGGTGATCTGTGATGGGATACACCTCCTGTTCTTGGAGGCATTGGCTCGTGCCCAAGCCTTGTGCTGGGGTAGCAGCCAGAGCCTTGCTCTGCCTTCATGGTGCTTGTCCAATGTGCTTTTTCCCTGGCATATGAGGTCACCATCTGCTGTCAGCTGTGAGTCCTGCAAACACAGTTCTGTGCGTGAAGACCTCTTTCGATATCTGGAGATCAGCAGTCTTGTGGGCCAATATTGTAGCTCCTCAAACTCATGCAGTGCTTGGGTATGGACAGCCAGCTCCTGCGTCAGGCACCAGGATAGGTTGAGCAGGCTGGCTATGCAGAAGGCCAAAGGCAAGACCACCTCCTCAGGCACCCTCTTCTTGCTGAAAAGCAGGTGGTCCAGGTGTTTTTCTCCTCCAGGCAGCAGCACAGCTTCCTCAGGCTATCATCCAGCAGAAGCAGGAAATTCCTCCTGTGCCAGCTTGGCTGGGTATGGTCATCAGGAATTGCACTACAGCTGTCTTCAAGACATGGGTGGAAAAGTCTATGCCCACCATTATATGGGTGCAGAGCTGCAGATACTTGAGGTGGAAGCTGTTGTGCTGGGCACACCTGGCCATGTGCCTGAAGAACTGCATCCCTGCCACTGTGCAGGTCTCTGGCCAATTTGTGCTGCTGGTAATGCCAGCCTCTACCTACTCCATGGTCAGGAAGGTACCTGATCATACAGCCACAGCCCAAACTTCATGTCTATGGAGAGGATTCCCTTGGAGGCAAGCTGGAGCTTGCAGGAGCAGCTGAAGGGCAGCACCCTTAGCCAACAGTGCCATGACTGAGGCATAACCTGGCAGGCTGCCTTCACCAACATCTGGAACCAGTGGGAGATTTTCTCCACATTGAGGTAGGAGCCACTGCAGAGGATGTGTAGGAGGCTGGGCTCCTGATTTCTCCTCAGCATATCTTGGCGGTGGTGGAGAAAGCACTGCATGTCTCCCACCAGCTGCTTCCTTGTGCGTGTGCACTCCAGATGCATGTGGAAGCAGGAGTCCCTCGCTGACATTTCCCCCCCAGTGCCCATCTCCAGGTGGAAGATGTGCTTGGGGAAGGGTCTCAGGGGCAGAGGACATTATTCTTCCAGTCACTCCAGCCTCCACAGACACAACCCACCCCAATAGCTGGCTGCAGCTGTGGCTTGGAGGTATTGCTGGGAAATTTTCCACAGGCACAAAGAAGAAACTTCAAAATGTTGCCTGGCAGTGAGGGGTGAGGCAAAGAGTGTGAGAAACAGCCTTGGGAGCACTGAGGTAAGAGAAGGAGAAGGAGGAGGAGGTGCTCCAGGCACTGGAGCAGGGATTCCCCTGCAGCCCCTGGAGAAGATGACGGTGATGCAGGTTGTACCCTTGCAGCCCCTGGAGAGGACTGTGCTTGAGCAGATCTCCACACTGCATTCTGTGGAGAACCCCATGTTGGAGCAGGTAGATGTGCTCTGTGCTGGCACAAACACCCTCTGTATTTGCACTCTTGCTTTGAAGGCACCTAGGAAACCCAAAGTCGAACTCAAATGGAGTCTCCCAAGGGATGTCAAAAGTGACAAGAGGGGATTCTGTAAGTTCACAGGTGACAAAAGGAACAGTAAGGAGAATATGGGCCCACTGGTGAATGAGACACAGGACCTGTTGACACAGGACCTGGAAAAGGCTGGGGTACTCAAAGTCATCTTTGCTTTAGTCTTTACCAGCAAGACTGGCCTGGAACACCAGAAGGGGTAAATCTAGAACAAGAAAGTTGTACCCTTGGTGGAAGAAGTTCACATCAGGGAATACATAAGCAAACTGGACACACAGAAATCTGTGGGATGTGATGGAATGCCCCCACAAGTGCTGAGGGATCTGGCTGATGTCATTGTGAGGCAACTCTGAATAATCTTTGATTGATCATGGCAACTGGGAAAAGTGGAGGAAAGCAAATACCGTTCCTATCTTCAAGAAGGGCAAGAAGCAGGATCCAGGGAACTATAGGCCAGTCAGCCTCACCTCAGTTCCTGGGAAGATGATGGAGTAACTAATCCTGTAAACCATCTCCAGTCATGTGAAAAACAAGAAAGTCATCAGGAGTAGTCATCATGGATTAACCGAGGGAAAGTTGTGCTGGACAAACTTATATGATGAAATGACTGGTTTGGTAAACAAAGGGAGAACAATCAATATTATCTGCCTAGACTTCAGTAAGGCTTTCGCAATGTCTCCCATATGATTCTCATAAAGAAGCTGATGCAGTATGGGCTGGGTGAGCAGGCAGTGAGGTGGACTGAAAACTGTCTGAACAGCTGGGCCCAGACAGTGGTGATCTGTGACATGAAGTCTAGTTGAAGGCCAGAAACTAGTGGTTACCCCAGGAGTCAAGATTGAGTCCTATCCCATTTAACACCTTCATTAATGATCTAGATGATGGGGCAGTGTATAACCTCAGCAAGTTTGCTGATGACACAAAACTGGGAGGAATGGCTGATATGCCAGAAGGTCATGCTGCCATCCAGAGGGATGTTAAAAGGCTGGAGAAATGGGCTAATGAGAACTTCATGAAGTTCAACAAGGGAAAGTGCAAAGTCCTGCCACTGGAGATGAACAACCCTAGGCACCAGTACATGTTGGGGGCTGATTAGTTAGAAAGCAACTTTGCAAGAAATGGACCTGAAGGGAAGTTCCAAAGAAGATGGAGCAGGCTTTTTCAGTGGTGCTAAGTGACAAGACAAGAGGCAAAGTGCAAAAACTGAAACACAGGAGTTTCTGACTGAATGTTAGGAAACACTTTTTCTGTGAGGGTGACTGCACGCTGGCACAAGTTTCTCAGAGAGGTTGTGGAGTCACCATCCTTGGAGGTATTCAAAAGCCATCTGGACATGGTCCTGAGCAGTCAGGTCTAGGTGGCCCAGCCTGAGTAAGGAGGTGGGTGGATGAGATGACCTCCAGAAGTGTCTTCCAAACTCAACCAGTCTGTGATTCTGTGAAGTTGCCTGTTGGAGCCTCTACAGCGAAGCTGATGAAGGAAGCAAGGTGAGACTCATCCTTTTGATTTACTACTTGTGGTTTATATGTACAAGGTTATCTTTCTTGAAGTAGCTCAGTACAATACTTTTTTATGTTTTTGTTTCTCACTGAATTAACATTTAGGTTCAGAGGTACTTGGGTTATGTACACAGACACAGATGGTTCATGAAGCATAAAATAAGGTAGCTATAAAGAAGAAATTTTATAATTTTGTCTTCAGAAGTTGTTTGTTGTTTTTTTTTCCCTGCAATTAATTTGCTGAAACTTCTAAATATTTCTAGGTCCCAAAAATATAGAAAATGGCATTTTTTGTTTGGAACTTGATGCGTTGCTTGAATACTAAAAGATCTGTTCATTCGTTACCATCCCCCAGCCCTTAATGATATAGAAGTGATATCCACAGAAATAGAAACATTTATTAACTTTGTACTCTTAGTCTTGAAGTTCCAGACCAAAGGAATGCATCTATTGCCTTTTGCTCTATTTTATATATTTATTATGTATTGCTATATATTACATATTGAACATGCAGTCTTCATTTGGTAAAATACAGAAGATCTTTAACAAATGCTGAAGATGAAATCTTTCCACTGTACTTGAGTACAGGAACATCATAACACTTCTCAAGGAATTTCTAGGGAGGCTACTTTCTGAAGTTTTCTGTGAACAAATATCAAACCACTTGCGAAGTGGCTGCTTCACATTCAGAAAAAACAGGCAATTTTTGGCTTTCTGTAAAATATAGTATGGAATGCACATTATTGCTCTGTGTGAAGCTTTCCCCTCCATTTTCAAACCACCAACTCATATGTCTTTTGCTTTTAATTTCTAAATATTTTCTATTGCATAAAAAATGTTTAAACACATGACGTTGCTCTTACTGGACTGATGTTACTTCCCATCTGGAAATAACATATAAATTATCATTTGTTTATATGAACTAGAAAAGAAAACACAATAATTTCTTGCTTTCATTCACCAGTGATAAAGTCCAAATTTATTTTTGGACAAATAAAGACGCCTTGGTAGTAGAACTCCAATAAAAACAGAGGTCACAGTTCTAGGTTAGTTGAACTCTTGGAAAACCCACCCTCTGTGCTACCCCTCTAGTTCTTTATCTGTCCCAGCACCTTGTGATGTGTCCACTTGTCCTGCATTCACAGGCTTCCCGTGAACCAGCAATGGTTGCTCAGCATGCAGAATCTGTTCTTCAGAAATTGTGACCATCATGAATACAATGACTCAGAACAGACTGTTCAAAACAAAAACTACTATATTTTCAAAATGACAAGAACAAAGCATGACAAAAAGAGTGTGTATTGCCATAAAAAAAAAATCACCCTCCAACTCTCAACAGATGTACTTTTACTTAAAAGCAAAATAAGCCACAGAGCAAATACAAGCTGGGTATATAATGGACACAAAATATTACAGACAGTTTGCAGACCCATCACAATAATTTCATTATTTCTAGTCTGCTGCATTTTGCATTCATTCACAGTCTTGGCATATGACTTTTAAGACTCAATACAGCACGGTATTAAAGTGATAGTGCACACTGCTGACTTCGGAGGTATTTCAGTAGGGATAGCAGATATTGAAAGCAGATTCTTAAGTGGTATAATTTCTTGTGGCTCTAATGCATTTTAGCTCTACTGATCTACATCTGCTGAGAATCTAGTCTATGGGAATTCCTTGGTGCTCAGTGCTATCATTCTGACACCTGACAAAATGTCAACGGGAGAATGTATGATAAAAATGTCACTCCTTGATAGAAATTAATGTAACTTTAAGATCAGTCATTTGTGTTAGTCAGATTCTGTTCTTGTCTTACTAGAACTTTTAAATATCTGTTGCACCACGAGGATAAATGGCTGAGCATTAACTACTGCAAATGAAGACAGAAATATAAAATTTCAGTATAATCATATAGTTTATTTCTTAATTTACCTTTAGTATAGAACCAACATTCTATTGAAGAAGACTGTGTTGGCATTGGGTGTTATATATTTGACACTTAGAAGTAAAATCTGTATTCCTGAGAATGCAGTCTTATGATTATTTTTATCATCATTTCAAAATTAACTCACAAAAGGAAGTAATTCATTATTATCCTTATTTTATATCTCAAAAATGGGATGTTCAGAAAGGTGAAATGACTTTTTCAAGAAATTCAGTAATGGGAAATAAAATACTGTTAAAATGACAATGATATTTTATAATAAGCATAATTTTATAGAATAGCAAAACTCCATTACCTTCAGGGAGGCCAAAATTTCTTTTGGAGTCTTAGATACAACCCACATATCTAGTTCAGCACCTTATTCACAAGAAAAGGTGTTCTCAAACTTTTTCCTAGTGTGGGACACACCTTTTAATAATAATCCCATAACTTCCCTGGGACTGCAACCAATGATTTAATTAAAAAAATAGAAAGTGAGTTCATCTTGTTAGCTGTGAGAAAAGACTTATAGACCACATAACCTCAGGGCTCCACAACCAACCACTGGTTCATGGACCAGTTTGAGAGGGACCATGCTGAAATTTACTACTTTGCAGTAGCTTAATAACCTGTATTTTAGGTATCCTTAAGGATTTCTGAGCAGTTCTTGACATTTTTTCATGAATCTGGTTTTTTTCACTGGTTGTTGACTGTGCCACACAGATCATTTCCGTGCACACTCTAACCTGTAAGCGTCCACAGTCATATAAGGATGTACAAATGTGGAGTTGTAGAAGTTCCTAAACTCCAGCGACTATACAAGAAGGGACCTTGAAATGGCAAGACAGTCAAGTCAGCACAACTGACAATGAAAGCAATGTACTACGGCCAATGCCTGAAAAATCTTCACTGAATAAGAGAGTGAAAACAATGGGGAAACTTTGGAGGCATATATTTGAAGGACTTCCCCCACACATTGCAGACAACACAAGAGGGAATGTAATTATAACTAGTGAAAGTCGTCAAATTACTTGTTTGGAAATTATTAATGTTAGCTGCTTGTTGTGGCAGTGGTTCTGAATAATTCTTCAACCTGGTACTTTCAAAACGGTGTTAGCTTACTTTCTGAAGATTGATTATCTCTTACGACACTCTTTTACTTATGTGACTCTCTGAACATCTCCAATGGCTTCCGTAATAGTGTCTGTTCAGGAGGATTTTATTCTGAGTATCTGAGTCTGGATTTTCACAGCTTTAGGTTTTTTCCTCAGTACAACTGTCAAAGAGAAGCCCTCAATTTAAGAGAAAAAAAAAAAAATCACTTCCAAAACTAACTTTCTGACAAAAGTAATGATGAAATGGATATAATAAAAATGTGCCATAGCCATCCATTTTGTTAACAAACATAACAGTATTATTTCTACAGCAGAATGACAGAATTAGTGAGAAAAGTCATACATCTGGCCATAACTAGTTGGTGTGTATCGGTTGCACAGTGACAGCCACTGATTATCTGCAACTCCTTCTTTCAGAATATGTAAGATCTGGCCATTGAATTGAAATCTTATAGCTCCATGCCAGCTATTCCATGCTATGATTTTTTAATTTTTTTTTTTTTTTTTTTGCAAGTGATGTGTTTTTTTGAGGAAGGTGGGAACGTACTCTTTGGGCCTTCTTTGGACCTACCTTCTCACCTTTCTTTTTCCCTGCTACTTCCTTTTTCCTTTCCATTGAGGCTTCTACTTCTTCCTTTTGTTCCTTCCACTGTGTATTTGTT
The DNA here is from genome assembly GCF_000699245.1 of Pterocles gutturalis. Classification (NCBI taxonomy): domain Eukaryota; kingdom Metazoa; phylum Chordata; class Aves; order Pterocliformes; family Pteroclidae; genus Pterocles; species Pterocles gutturalis. The sequence continues at coordinate 62,056 of NW_010110951.1, forward strand.
TGCTAGGTCTAGCATCACACGGTTAAAACCAAATCAGTAAACCCAGTGGAAACCAGCTGAGTAAACCTGGAGTAACTCTAACATTTCTATTTCATCCTCCTTTGTATTCTGCTTTTCAGGAGTGCTGAGATAGAACCATTAGTCTGTTTTGCACCAAACCTGAAAGTGAGCTTGTTCAGCAACTCCATGTCATACTTTATCCATTGTATCCTAAACTATGTATTATGTTCCTGGGGGGGGCAGGACGAGGGGGGGGGTACGGAGAAGGGAAGGGGAAGAGGAAGACAAGAATTGGAGTAAATATTTCTGCAAGTTATAGATGAAAATCTATATGAGGTATGGGGATCACATCCACAGACATATAAACCCATATACCTTTGCTGATCCATACAGAATTTTACCCAGTGTTGCTTACAATCTCATTTATTGTCTCTGCCTTCTAGATTGTCTTACAGCTACAGGTAACATGAGAGTCTTTTAAGCTCTTCTGTCCCTGAACACCTTCGACCCTTTTAAGTAAGGTGCTTCTCAACAGGAATAAGGGAGGCACGCACAGAGAATTTCATTGTAAGTAAATTTTACACATATGTTTATACTCAGGTTATTTTGAAAGTTTTAATTATCCTTTTATTTGTTGTTGTTAATTGAGGAAAACTTATACCAGACCAGTTAGACATGCTTCTTAAATTAGTTGTTTTTTATAGTACTATAGTTTACATACCGCTTGCACTCTGCATAGCTAATTATTTTTTGTTTAAAACGGTACTGTTATTTTGCAGCTTAGTTATCTGAAAAGCAATATAAAAAATCTCTTCCTAATGGCAATGGATTTTCATATGCTCCAGACATCTTACTGATTCTGCTGCTTTATTAAATGTATTTTCTAACAAGTTAGTTCTGTATACAGTGCATCACACAAATTATATGAAGTGTTTTCACTAGAGATGGAATAAATTTTCAGCTTGTAGTGACTTTATAGTATGTTTATTATATTTTAATAATATGACTGTGTATTTAGTTTCCTTGTGATCAAGTCTGATTTGTCTGAATTTATCTTTTCAGTGTCTTTTTATTGCTAACTGTTGGAAATTTTATTATTATTATTAATAAATCATTTTCCAGTGATTTTGGATTTTTTGGGGGAGTGGGGTTGGTTTTGTTTTTTCTCTATGGATGGATGGATAAGTTCTCTTGGTGGCTATGACGTAAATTAAAAATAATTACTCTGAGGTCAGTGGGATATTACATAGAGAGGAAGGGCAGATTTCACCACACCCACCTAACAAAACATAATTCTGTTTTTATCAGAAGATGCGTTCCAACATCTTTTACAAGAAGGATGCTGTTAAGACCAATTTTAATTTGGTAGCTATTTCCTTTGGACTTGTTTGACAAATATATATTGGTTTGCTTTTACTTTAGTTTCTTCTCTTTCAAATATATAAGCAATATCACGTGATACCTATTTTTAATCATTTAGAGTAGTGCAATATGTAGGTGAGAATTAAAAAAAAAGAAACAAATATTTTAAAAGACTTTACAAACAATCTGATTATAGCATAGTTCCAGCCTTTTCCCATAGGACTCTTCATCAGCAGTATTCATAGAATATGTAAACACTTCACCTTAAGTAGGGAGGAAGCAATAATCCCTGGTCAATTGATCCACAATCATCAGTGAACTATAAACAGCTGGTGGTGAATAACTATGCTCCTTACTGAGAACTGTAGCAAGTGCAGAACACAATGCTTGCCAACTGTCGTGTGTATTTCTTTGTTAAAACACAAAATAACCATTTCCAGTTATAGTAATGTATCTGTGTGTTTATAAAGAGTTGCTTAAATTAAAAGGAAAATAAAAATGTAAAAATTAAATGTATTAAAGGTCGAGAAATATTCTGGCAACTCAATTTTAAAGAGAGACACAAAATTTAAGTCGTAGCAGGGAATAGCAAATCAGAACTAAGAAAATTGTATCTATGAAAGTGGGAAAATTTGAGAGAGTAAAAATAACCAATGGTACCTTTAGAGTTAAAAAGAAAGAAAGGGGAAGTGAGATAAAATGTTATCTGTAAACAAAATATTAGTATGTTCTATTATATATAATAAAGAAACTAAAAGTATTATAAAATCATTTGATTGTTACTATGACCAAATTATACAACTAATTGCAAAATATTAAGGTCCAAGTTCACCCAGTGTCGTGGGTTAAAGTTAACTTAAAG
>NW_010110952.1:0-372 GCF_000699245.1 Pterocles gutturalis
CGCTGGCGTCAAGGGGTCAAGTTTTTCTGCAGAGCCCCCTGACTCTGTGAGGCTCCAGGTTTCTAAACCCCCAGTTCCTGCTGCTGAGGAATGCTGGAACAATGTCCTGAGGGCAGCTGGAATGTTTGGTGGGCAGCAGCCCAGGAGAGCGCTACCTGCCCCTGCCTGCACTGCCTGCACTGCCTGCACTGCTGCCTGCACTGCTGCCTCCCTGCCTGCAGCAGCAGCTGCTGCCCTCTCCTGCTCCCCCACAGAAATGCTGCTCGGTCCTGCCAGCCCTGCCCTGGCTCCGGTATGTGCTTTTCTCCAGGGTGCAGGATCTGGCCCCCTACCACTCTCTCTGTTTTAAATCTCCCCCCCCTGCCCCGGCAG
>NW_010110952.1:407-751 GCF_000699245.1 Pterocles gutturalis
GCCAAGGGCTGTGCCGGGGCTGGTGCCTGCGGGGACTGAGCCTACCACCACCCTGGTGCTGTCACCACCCTCGCCATGCGTCGGCATGAACCTCGCAGGTGTCACCAAGGGGTGCTGGGCTCTCCCCAGCCTGGTGACGGGTATCAGCCTTCACAGAGCCTGGGGTAACTCAGCCCCCAAGATGAGACCCCACAGGTCTCAGCTGTGTCTGGGGCAGGAGCACCAGCCACCCCACGCGTGGGCACTGCCAGGTCAGCCCGGGCTGGAGCCTCGGTGTCCCCACTCCAGCCCCAGCCCTGCCACCCGCCTGTCTGGAGCATCGCTGTGCCCTCCCGCTCCAGTCG
>NW_010110952.1:834-1135 GCF_000699245.1 Pterocles gutturalis
TGAGGGGGGGTCTCCGCTGGCCAACATCTGCCCAGATGTTCTTGGCCATGGGGGTGGCCAAGGGTGTGGAAGGCTCCACCGCTGCTGCCCAGGAACAGCTGATGTCCACCCCTCTCCACCCGCGGTGAAGCCCAGAGCCACTTGGCCTCACAGGGACGGTTTATTCTGTCAATGGAGCAGAGGTGGGCGGTTAGTGACTGCTCCTGGGGCTTAGATTTCGGAGATCTTTGTTATCCGGGTGCTTGTAACCCAATCCCCGAGGCTTGGCTTCCTGGCAGCAGATCCGATAGCGCCCGTCCCT
>NW_010110953.1:0-8771 GCF_000699245.1 Pterocles gutturalis
TGTGATTCTGTGATTCTGTGAAATGCTCCACAAGAGGGAGGACAATGGGAAGATATATGTTGTTCACCATATTTGCCTGCTTTCTCTAAAATTACAGCTGCTTTCCTTTTAGTGATAAATAATTCTGATGACGTCTGCCTTTTCAGTCACAGGTGGAAGATAACATTTCCCACAGATGGTATTCAAAGACATTCATGAGTTTCTTAATGACATTCATAGGAGCAAGAAGAATTCTAGCATACAAACCAACATGTATTTTTTTTTTTTACTTTCCCATGGATTTTGACAAACTGTCATTTAGGCAGCGTTACACTATGCAGAGCACACCTGGTCAATGTAAAAAACCTGAATGATTACACTCATTTGACAAGCCAGAATCAGGTAAATCATCCACCATCCCTTGTGTGCCTCCCTTCATTATATCGCCAGAAATTTTTTTTGTTTGATGATTGTTTTTCTGCATGACTGGTCAAGTCATGACCTGAGGTTTTTTAAGAGTTTGCCTGCAAGAGAATTCATCTGACAATAAATATATCTCTGCCTTGTGTTTATGAGCACGTGGTTCAGCGACATGCTCTGGTTCTGTATAGCAGGAAACTGTTTGTGAAAAAAATAATTTTATAGTCCAGCAGAGGATTAAGATTTCCTCCATAGCATTTATATCTGACAGCCTTATGTTAACCTCTACAAGATGATATGTGGATCTGTATTTGCACTACAGCAGAAATTGCCCTACATCACCAGTAATTATATAATTCTGAAAAATAAGTCTGTTTATAAGCCCGTTGCTGTCTTCTTTCAAATATGAGTCTGTTAAAGCTATTTAGAGTTTGAAAACTAGCCCTAAGGGACAATTTCTTTTTAAAAAATAAATAATTTACGCAAGTGCAGGATCAGCCTATCTTTTTTTTTTTCCAGTGTTGTGTAATCAGCTGCATTAAAATAAACTTGTTCTCACTACTCATGGGTTGACACTTCATACATAATCAGAACTATAAATGAATGGAATAGTCAGCATACTTCAGATAACACACACACTAATTTATGGACAGCACATGAATGCTGTCCATATCTGTCCCACCATGTAACTAAATGATGTGCTGGGGCCAAAGAGCTCACAACGTCGATCAGAGCATTTCTGGGAAGTGTACCTGTGAGATATTCTGCTAAAAAATCATATTGTGGCACTCTAGGTGCAAGCCCATTGCATATAGGGGTAAACACACTGGAAGTTGGCACTGGATGCCCAGCAGCAGCGTACTCCAAGGATGCAATGAGCACTGGCACGGAGAGCGTTCCCTGGAGCTGGACAGCAGGGCTGGTGGAGGGCGTTATGCCTTCTGGGCATGCAATCCTATTGAGTCCTTCAAATTATTTTAATTTAGAGCCCTATACTGAATTCTTAGCAGAGGATAAGTAGAGGGAAGGAAATGTGCTAAAAGGAGAGAGAGAGAGAAAGAAACTCTCCCTGTGACTACGCCTCTGTGTCTGATAAAAAAAGAATGAAATGCACTTCAGCTCCCTCATCTCCGGAGTAAATTGTCAATGTTTTGAACAGGACTCATATAGTGCCTGAGGCACTCTCTAGTAATCAGTTCAAATGACAGCATCCCTTCAAAAGCAAAGCTTACACACATCCACTGAGACCTTCCTCCCCTGCACAATGCTCCCCACGCTGTTGGCAGAGACCCGGTAAATTTGAAATAATACGAAGTACAAAGGGCAGCAGGGACTCTGCCTTGAAATTCAGGGCTGTTTCTGAGGAAAACAGAGAGGCTGAAACAATATCTATCCTGGTCAGTTTTCTCCTTCCCAGATGTACAGCAAGAAACAATTTTAAGTGAACTGTGGAAGAATGGGTGTATTTAACCTTCCAGCGTGGGATAGGAAATCCTTTCAAAAGGAAAATAAGCTTCAACACTACTTTTACCTTCCTAAACAGACCAGTGCAAGACCTAAACAAATGAAAATGTTGAAATGGTCCCTGACAGGCTGAAACAATGCTGCCTCTTTTTTCATAGGCTGCTGTTTTCTGAGTTGTGTTATCTCATAGCAACTCAAGCGGCCACTGGATAGTTAAACTCTCCTCTGACTTGCACCAAAGGAATGTCTCTAGGAGGAGGTTTGAATCAGTTCAAGAGCTTGGCAATAAAGAGGCAAATCTGTGTCTCTGACTGCATGTCCTCTGAAGAGAGAAACTGCAGCTCAAACCACAATTGTGGGCCTGATGCAGAGATTATTGGAGGCAGACATCTGGCTTGTGTTCAGCAAGGCTGGAGGACAATAATCGTCCCCTCTGGCCCACAAAACCTGTGACGCTGTGAATTCTCAATGTATCCTTGAAAAGATAAACTTCGACACGCTGCTAGGCATTCTTCACATCGCTTTCTCCCCAAACAGATGTCTGTACCCTGGCCCCCGTGCATCGTAAGCGATGCTGGTGCTCACCAGATTTGGGGTTGCAGAGCACAGGGGGGCTGCTGCTGAGCGTTGGGCTACTGCTGAAGTACCCGCTGCTGCCACAGCTACTCATGCTGCTCCTCCGTACTGCTGACACGATCTTTATCTCCTTGGTGGGGCTCACTAGAAACAGAGAAAATACAGAGAGAAATGCAACCGGTATCAGTTATTAAACCCATTTCCCTGGTTTCTTTAAAACAATAGCAATAAGCCATGATTTTGCTGAGAACCCTGGGAAGGCGTTAGTGTGTTCTACACAGTAAGAAGAGTCACTGCATGAGTATAACGCTGTAGCTAATGTGATGGCTGAACACCCCAGGGGGCTAAAGATTTGGTAAACTGAATGAATGGACAATCCCTGCAAGCAGGAACACATGATACACAGCCCTGCTTTTTTTCAGACAAAGACTGAAACCCCTCACACAAAAAGGATTTTTTACTGTCCCATGGAGTCACCCAGCAGTATAGTTGATGAGTCACCTGAGAGAAAACTGGTGTGTTTTCTGTTGTCGTGGTTCTGCTTGCGCAGGCAAAACGGGCTGTCATGGCTTTCTGGCATCAAGCGAGATTTCTCAGTGAGGAGCTCCATTAATCGCCGTCGCCGGCGGAAGTTCATTCTGCACTGGTAGAGCAAGTTGCTGTCCATAAAATGGTGCTTGTTGGACACTAGGAAAAGAAACACATAGAAAGTCTGTGCCTGGTAGGGCTGACATCAGAGCATACCTATCTCCACCATGTGCACCTTACACCTCGGTGTGAGGAAGAAACACCTGGAGTTCTGCCCTCCCCTCTGCAGACTCAGAAAAAGGAGGAAGGTGGTCAGCTTCATGTTGGTAGCTTCAACATACAGGCTTTTATAGTGTCGACAATGAAGTAGGAAGTTTGATGGCCACTGCTGAGAGGAATCTTTTAAGCCACCTTGCTTAATGACAAGCACTTCTTACTGTCCAGTAGAAATGGAAATACTCAGTCTTTCAGTGACAGGTTGCATAACGGTCCATCCCCATGCATGCTCCCTCTGTACGCTGTTTGGTGCTGCCAGTCACTACAGACCTGACTGAGCTCCTTACATCGAGCTTTTTGAAAATTCATCAGTCTAGGGCAGCCCCTGGGAGCTCTGACTGAGTACTTCGTTTGGAGCTACAGGGCAGCAGAGAATCAAGACCTGTGTATTTCCTCTGTCTTGTTCGCCACAGACACCGTGTCCCAGACACTTCCTGCAGGCTGCTTCCTCCCCTTCGCACGGATACGCAAGGTTTGGGAACAGGCACCCAGCCAATAATAATTTCTTACATAATGAACAGAAGTCTTAATTACAACCTGTTTAGACACTGAGATCAAATCCCAGGTTGCTGGTGTCAGAGCAAGAGTGCCGAGCCTCCCTGCAAACTGCAGCATCACTGCAATGTCTGCGTGTTTGCTGCCACTGACGCTGCACCTTAATAGCCATGAAAAATGCAGCAGTTGGATGGACCCCTGTGCCAGGTCCTGAAAGTGCTCTGACTCCCTCAAGGCTATATCACAGAAAAGCCCTCTGGAGTACTCCTTGTATTAGTACTGCAGCATCTCAAATAGCTGCAGTGGATGTTTTGTCTGTGTTTTCTCCACCTTCACCTAGCTCCTGTGATCACATTCCACAGAAATGGTTTCCCACAGCTGGCCTTTTCCATGAAGGATCTATATTCTGGATTTACCTAGCTTATAAGTTGCATTTCTTCCAATATCGAATCATAAGAACTGGTGGGTTATACATATTTATACAGAAAGTGTAAGCAACAACACAGATATGCACTCGGACGTCAGCCAAGTCTTGCACTTAATTTGGCCTCAAGCTCCGACCACAGACACCAAACTCTTGCCTTGCTCTTGGCTCTGCCTGGCATGTGGGGTCCAAAATCAGCGGAGCCCAAAGATGCTACAGCAGATCCAGAGCCTGGAGCCCTGCCTTCGTCCTCATCCCCAACACATTCTTTCTTGCTCTCATCCCTTCTTGACACATCCATGTGTCTCAGACTGCCCTCCATGAGCCCCACAGAAGTACACCACATATATGACAGCCTTGCAAAAAGGGCTTATTTAGATATAAACTTCCTGTATGTCGTTTGATGCCTGTGAGCTGAATGAATAACCTCAAAGAGGAAAACGCCCAGTCACCTTCTCCAGCAGCTGGTGCTCTCAGAGAGAATACTCATGCCAGAGATGTCAAGTCATCCAGACAATAAGGAAGATGCCAGTCCTAGCCGTGGTCCTCAGGGCACAGCCCTCCACACGAATACAGAAACTACCATTTCAGGTCAGACCCTATGTCTGTCCTGCAAAGAAGCATGTCTCTTGCCTGCCTGGGCCACTGTCAGAGAAAGGACATGCTCTGTACAAACAGACTTTTGCTTTTGGGACACAAGGAATAACCAAGGACGCAGGAGCTTTCTGAACTGCACATGCCTGAGCCCCAGCTGCCACACAGACTGCCTCACAGTCCCACAGCGTGGCATAGCCTTAGAGTCCCGCAGCGTGGCATTTCTTAGAGTTGTGAAAAAAGGCAGAGTTTTGAAACGCTACCTTTTTCATTAATAAAGCAGAAAAGTCATGCCAGTCAGCCAAACTGCAGTGTTTTGAGTTCCTCAAAATCAGCTGTATGCATCCTCCATGAGCTAAATGGCTTTGCTAAGTCAAATGTAGCATTGCAAGCAATTCATTACTGTGTTCTGACACATTAATTATTGCAGGCACACACTGCTGCTGTGCTCATCATTTTTGGACACATATAGTATGCAATACCATTAAACATCAGTTACAAATGATCACTATTTTTGAGGAACGAAAATACAGGAGGAGAGATTTGGAAACTTGCCTACATCCACAGAAGGATTTGCTATCAGAGGCAGAGTTAATACATAGGTGCTCACAGACCACTGACACAATAAGTAGCAACATCTAGCAATATCCTACCACATTATTACAATAACCTGAGGCAAATACAAAAAAAAAAACCAACCCTTCCTTTTCTTTTTTTATGACATCTTAAAGAGCTCCCCAAAACTCAAAAAGCCAAGCTCTAGTTATTCAGCACATTACTGGGATTCATAACGTTCAGTGAACAAGGGAGGGCCCCACAAATACTGACTTGTAAGGAGAATTACTGCTGACAACTGTTTGCAATATAAGAAGTATCAGTATGGTTTCTGATTCATGTTAAACATTACGGCACTACAGTTCTTAAGCAAAACCAATCTGTTCTGTTTGTGTCATTAACTGAAGTGCTCTGCCAGTCTTCAGAAATTATGATAATCAGAGATCAACACAGACTTGTGTTGCATTGTAAAGCACTCAAGTTCTAGAATAATCACTGACCATGAAAGTACATAATATAAACTTTTTTATGCCAAGATACTAAACATATTTTAGAATAACAATACTTGTTTTGACTGAAAAATTGTAACATTATATATTTAAAATAACAAAGCTTACACATTGAAGTAATTCATCCCTGCTGTAACTATTTTGGTCCATGGAACGCTGAATTTTTATACAATAAATGAATACAAGAGGAAAAGGTAAGACCAATGACTATGTTGTAGAATATTTGTGTATGATTTATACACCAAAGAGTTTGTAGCCAGAATGCTTACGACAAGTAGTATTAGTACAGAATCTGGAGTGCTCATTGATTTTCATAGTTTAATTCCTCATTTCTACTGACAGTTCACATTCATGCAAGAGTGTCAGAATAACAGCATGCATCCTCAGTTTGAGCAAACAATGTATTTGTAGCACCATGTCACTTTTTGCATATTCCTTTACTAAAAAGTAATATTTACGTACATTTAAGGAGAAGCTCAAAAAACAAACAGAAGCAGTTAGCTCAAATTTCCTCCTTCTACGTACACCATCAAATAAAATATCTCACCAAAATTATTGGTATGCTCCATATTCTTGAATCATCAGCTTTCTAACATATTCATGATTTGCGATTAAATGCCAGTGCTGGGACTCTGCCTAAGGCTGAGTGTATCTGGTGTGGTGTGGAAGAAAGGGATTTCCAGCCCACAACTCAGAAGGAAGAGTTTAAGGAGGGGGAAGCAGACAGCGGTGCAGGCTGCCTCAGAAGCTCCCCTCTGGTGCAGTGTCTACCTTTCAGCATTAACCAGGGGGAGCTACACGTGCCCTTTTCCTTGATAAATTGCAACGATGTGATTGCCGCATGCAGAGCACCTGCAGAAGGTTGGTTTTGTTACGCTTGGTACATGCCAGGTGAGAGGCAGCGGTGCAGGCATGGGTGCTCAGCTGCTTTAACAGTCCATGTTTTGCTGCAATCAGCAGAGAAAAGTGGGAGTGAAAACGTTTCCAAGTTGATTGTGGAATGCTGAGAGGACTGCACAGACTTGCTCCAGAGGGAGTTCTTTGAAGGTAATTTAGATGTTGTTACCTCGAACCAACGTGGAGTGGTGACTCAGAGGCAGCAGCAGATAAACTCGTGGTGCCCAACAAGGCTCCTGCTCCAGGAATCTGTCCCTCTCATGGCAGTTGCTGCCTCTGGATAGGAGTTGACTTAACTACTGAATTAGTTCACTGTCCTTCATAATGCAGCATAGAAAAGCAAAGTGGCACCCATTTCAGTTCACCTTAAATTGCCAGGCCATGGCTGAAGAGGAGCAGAACCCGCATTTGTGCATGATGAGGGTGATGAAACGAGCAAGGTGGGGTGACTTCATGGGTTTTTCCTTCCAATTTAATTCACCAGTGCTCATGTGGCAACATGTTCATGTTACAAAGTACACCTTATGAAACAGAAGGAAACGGTATCAAAGAGAGTAAAGAAAATATGTGGTGACTGGCCACCTCCAAAATCATAAAGGTGCACACAAGCATTTGTGGTCCTGGAGGGAAAGGCACCAACAGTAATTCATAGTCACCGATGTCCAACTTCTGAGGTACAGTCACAGCCCTCCAGTCTAATCACCCACATACACAAGACACAAAATTTTTCCCAGAAACAGAATTAAGAAACACTCATTAATCTTACAAAACCATAGTTTAATCTTACTCTAAAGCAGCCTGTAATGACCACCTTACTCTTCCCCTTACATGCTGTTCAAGCCTTCAGTTACTTTCCCTGCCAGGCAATAAAGATATAACTCAAGGCTGAATTTGTTTAACTTTAGCTGCTAATCCCTGGACTTTGTCACACCTACCGCAGAAAGTTACGTAAGATCTGGTCAGAAGTCTTTGTAAAGAAGTCTGAGAAGTGATGAAGCCAACTCTCAAACATATCTTTGATCAGATGAATAAATAACACCCCTTAAGTTCTGACTCATTTTTTAGCCCTCCTTGAGTCCTCTCCAGACTTTATTCTTCCTAAAGTCCAGCTATCAGAACTCCATGCTCACAGTTACAACTCACGTTCCTTCTGTTACTTGCTGTCCTCCTTCAAGTACATCTCAGGCTCATAGTAACAGTTACTACAACCATACTGCATGAAAAACATAAGCTGGGAACAATTTGTGCCCTGTACATCCTCCCTTCCCTGCACAGCGTTGCTCCACACCAAGGAGCCAAGCCTGTATTCTCATTTCCTAGATGTATTGCCTTCTAGTTATGCTATTACTTACAGGAAAACACTCTTCTTTCAGGGTAATGACCATTTATTTAATAGAGTTCAATTATTTGTTTACTGTCTCATCTATTCATAGTTTGCAAACTTAATTGGCAAGGATTTGAGCTGGGCATTCCCCATTTACATCACTGTTAAGAAGAGAAAAATCAGAGTATTTATTGTGGTATTTCTCTGATCGGGAGCACCTGATGTTGCAGCTTTAGTGGTTCTTGTGCCTGGCTGCTTCACAGTTTCTGTCCAGATACATAAAATATAAATTAAAACTTCCATGCAAACCTTCTTTCAGCTTCTGATTCTGACATAAAATCCTGGGATGTGCACAGGGTTCAAACAGCCTTCTCTTCTCTTCTTTTGGAAGGAGGCTGATGCACAGCAGAGACAGAAACATTAGCTTTACATTGGTTTCATAGAACTGAGGAGGCTTCAGAAAGTACAAAAGCCTATTTTAATAAATGGTGTGACTCATGCCTTAAAAATCAGGCCATTTTCACAACTGGCTGTTCCCCCAAATCCTCCCACCACTTCAGTTCCCTGTGATTTTTAGTGCTGATACTCTGTGCACATCTCCACGGCGGTGATTAATGCCTTCTACCAGCCCAAAGCTGCAGCTCCCAGTGGGACACATCCAGCGATGCGCTCCAGCTGCTCCGCACGTCCCCACAAACACGCCGCTGTCACCAAGCGAGACCATGGCTGG